>NW_027101886.1:0-227293 GCF_035609145.1 Eleutherodactylus coqui | reverse complement strand
TGAAAGCCACTTGAACATGTGACATGTTTTTGCGGACTGGCCCTTTAAGAGGCAGACCCTAGAAGTGGACAAACCCTTGAAGAGGTGACAAATTTAGGGAATTATGTCCTTTAAGAGGTTGACCAGGGTTGTGTACAAACCCTCGAAACAACAGCATTTTAAGTGTACTGGCCCTTTAAGAGGTGGACCCGGGAAGCTTACGGACCTTTAAAATTGGCAATACTTTAAGGTGACTGGCCTATGAAGAGGATGACCATGGAAGTGGACAGTCCTTAAAGATGCATTATTGTGTGTGGGTGGCCTTCTAAGAGACAACCCTGGGAATGGACAGACCTTTGGAAATGTCAATGTGGCTTATGAAGTGGAAATCCACTTGAACATGTGACATGTTTTGATGACTGGCCCTTTAAGAGGCAGACCCTAGATGTGGACAAACCCTTGAAGAGGTGACAAATTTAGGGAATTATGTCCTTTAAGAGGTTGACCAGGGTTGTGTACAAACCCTCGAAACAACAGCATTTTAAGTGTACTGGCCCTTTAAGAGGTGGACCTGGGAAGCTTACGGACCTTTAAAATTGGGCAATACTTTAAGGTGACTGGCCTATGAAGAGGATGACCATGGAAGTGGACAGTCCTTAAAGATGCATTATTGTGTGTGGGTGGCCTTCTAAGAGACAACCCTGGGAATGGACAGACCTTTGGAAATGTCAATGTGGCTTATGAAGTGGAAAGCCACTTGAACATGTGACATGTTTTGCAGACTGGCCCTTTAAGAGGCAGACCCTAGAAGTGGACAAACCCTTGAAGAGGTGGCAAATTTAGGGAATTATGTCCTTTAAGAGGTTGACCAGGGTTGTGTACAAACCCTCGAAACAACAGCATTTTAAGTGTACTGGCCCTTTAAGAGGTGGACCTGGGAAGCTTACGGACCTTTAAAATTGGCAATACTTTAAGGTGACTGGCCTATGAAGAGGATGACCATGGAAGTGGACAGTCCTTAAAGATGCATTATTGTGTGTGGGTGGCCTTCTAAGAGACAACCCTGGGAATGGACAGACCTTTGGAAATGTCAATGTGGCTTATGAAGTGGAAATCCACTTGAACATGTGACATGTTTTGATGACTGGCCCTTTAAGAGGCAGACCCTAGATGTGGACAAACCCTTGAAGAGGTGACAAATTTAGGGAATTATGTCCTTTAAGAGGTTGACCAGGGTTGTGTACAAACCCTCGAAACAACAGCATTTTAAGTGTACTGGCCCTTTAAGAGGTGGACCTGGAAGCTTATGGACCTTTAAAATTGGCAATACTTTAAGGTGACTGGCCTATGAAGAGGATGACCATGGAAGTGGACAGTCCTTAAAGATGCATTATTGTGTGTGGGTGGCCTTCTAAGAGACAACCCTGGGAATGGACAGACCTTTGGAAATGTCAATGTGGCTTATGAAGTGGAAAGCCACTTGAACATGTGACATGTTTTGCAGACTGGCCCTTTAAGAGGCAGACCCTAGAAGTGGACAAACCCTTGAAGAGGTGGCAAATTTAGGGAATTATGTCCTTTAAGAGGTTGACCAGGGTTGTGTACAAACCCTCGAAACAACAGCATTTTAAGTGTACTGGCCCTTTAAGAGGTGGACCCGGGAAGCTTACGGACCTTTAAAATTGGCAATACTTTAAGGTGACTGGCCTATGAAGAGGATGACCATGGAAGTGGACAGTCCTTAAAGATGCATTATTGTGTGTGGGTGGCCTTCTAAGAGACAACCCTGGGAATGGACAGACCTTTGGAAATGTCAATGTGGCTTATGAAGTGGAAAGCCACTTGAACATGTGACATGTTTTGCGGACTGGCCCTTTAAGAGGCAGACCCTAGAAGTGGACAAACCCTTGAAGAGGTGACAAATTTAGGGAATTATGTCCTTTAAGAGGTTGACCAGGGTTGTGTACAAACCCTCGAAACAACAGCATTTTAAGTGTACTGGCCCTTTAAGAGGTGGACCTGGGAAGCTTACGGACCTTTAAAATTGGCAATACTTTAAGGTGACTGGCCTATGAAGAGGATGACCATGGAAGTGGACAGTCCTTAAAGATGCATTATTGTGTGTGTGGGTGGCCTTCTAAGAGACAACCCTGGGAATGGACAGACCTTTGGAAATGTCAATGTGGCTTATGAAGTGGAAATCCACTTGAACATGTGACATGTTTTGATGACTGGCCCTTTAAGAGGCAGACCCTAGATGTGGACAAACCCTTGAAGAGGTGACAAATTTAGGGAATTATGTCCTTTAAGAGGTTGACCAGGGTTGTGTACAAACCCTCGAAACAACAGCATTTTAAGTGTACTGGCCCTTTAAGAGGTGGACCTGGGAAGCTTACGGACCTTTAAAATTGGCAATACTTTAAGGTGACTGGCCTATGAAGAGGATGACCATGGAAGTGGACAGTCCTTAAAGATGCATTATTGTGTGTGGGTGGCCTTCTAAGAGACAACCCTGGGAATGGACAGACCTTTGGAAATGTCAATGTGGCTTATGAAGTGGAAAGCCACTTGAACATGTGACATGTTTTGCGGACTGGCCCTTTAAGAGGCAGACCCTAGAAGTGGACAAACCCTTGAAGAGGTGGCAAATTTAGGGAATTATGTCCTTTAAGAGGTTGACCAGGGTTGTGTACAAACCCTCGAAACAACAGCATTTTAAGTGTACTGGCCCTTTAAGAGGTGGACCTGGGAAGCTTACGGACCTTTAAAATTGGCAATACTTTAAGGTGACTGGCCTATGAAGAGGATGACCATGGAAGTGGACAGTCCTTAAAGATGCATTATTGTGTGTGGGTGGCCTTCTAAGAGACAACCCTGGGAATGGACAGACCTTTGGAAATGTCAATGTGGCTTATGAAGTGGAAATCCACTTGAACATGTGACATGTTTTGATGACTGGCCCTTTAAGAGGCAGACCCTAGATGTGGACAAACCCTTGAAGAGGTGACAAATTTAGGGAATTATGTCCTTTAAGAGGTTGACCAGGGTTGTGTACAAACCCTCGAAACAACAGCATTTTAAGTGTACTGGCCCTTTAAGAGGTGGACCTGGGAAGCTTACGGACCTTTAAAATTGGCAATACTTTAGGTGACTGGCCTATGAAGAGGATGACCATGGAAGTGGACAGTCCTTAAAGATGCATTATTGTGTGTGGGTGGCCTTCTAAGAGACAACCCTGGGAATGGACAGACCTTTGGAAATGTCAATGTGGCTTATGAAGTGGAAAGCCACTTGAACATGTGACATGTTTTGCGGACTGGCCCTTTAAGAGGCAGACCCTAGAAGTGGACAAACCCTTGAAGAGGTGGCAAATTTAGGGAATTATGTCCTTTAAGAGGTTGACCAGGGTTGTGTACAAACCCTTGAAACAACAGCATTTTAAGTGTACTGGCCCTTTAAGAGGTGGACCCGGGAAGCTTACGGACCTTTAAAATTGGCAATACTTTAAGGTGACTGGCCTATGAAGAGGATGACCATGGAAGTGGACAGTCCTTAAAGATGCATTATTGTGTGTGGGTGGCCTTCTAAGAGACAACCCTGGGAATGGACAGACCTTTGGAAATGTCAATGTGGCTTATGAAGTGGAAAGCCACTTGAACATGTGACATGTTTTGCGGACTGGCCCTTTAAGAGGCAGACCCTAGAAGTGGACAAACCCTTGAAGAGGTGACAAATTTAGGGAATTATGTCCTTTAAGAGGTTGACCAGGGTTGTGTACAAACCCTCGAAACAACAGCATTTTAAGTGTACTGGCCCTTTAAGAGGTGGACCCGGGAAGCTTACGGACCTTTAAAATTGGCAATACTTTAAGGTGACTGGCCTATGAAGAGGATGACCATGGAAGTGGACAGTCCTTAAAGATGCATTATTGTGTGTGGGTGGCCTTCTAAGAGACAACCCTGGGAATGGACAGACCTTTGGAAATGTCAATGTGGCTTATGAAGTGGAAAGCCACTTGAACATGTGACATGTTTTGCGGACTGGCCCTTTAAGAGGCAGACCCTAGAAGTGGACAAACCCTTGAAGAGGTGACAAATTTAGGGAATTATGTCCTTTAAGAGGTTGACCAGGGTTGTGTACAAACCCTCGAAACAACAGCATTTTAAGTGTACTGGCCCTTTAAGAGGTGGACCCGGGAAGCTTACGGACCTTTAAAATTGGCAATACTTTAAGGTGACTGGCCTATGAAGAGGATGACCATGGAAGTGGACAGTCCTTAAAGATGCATTATTGTGTGTGGGTGGCCTTCTAAGAGACAACCCTGGGAATGGACAGACCTTTGGAAATGTCAATGTGGCTTATGAAGTGGAAAGCCACTTGAACATGTGACATGTTTTGCGGACTGGCCCTTTAAGAGGCAGACCCTAGAAGTGGACAAACCCTTGAAGAGGTGACAAATTTAGGGAATTATGTCCTTTTAGGTTGACCAGGGTTGTGTACAAACCCTCGAAACAACAGCATTTTAAGTGTACTGGCCCTTTAAGAGGTGGACCCGGGAAGCTTACGGACCTTTAAAATTGGCAATACTTTAAGGTGACTGGCCTATGAAGAGGATGACCATGGAAGTGGACAGTCCTTAAAGATGCATTATTGTGTGTGGGTGGCCTTCTAAGAGACAACCCTGGGAATGGACAGACCTTTGGAAATGTCAATGTGGCTTATGAAGTGGAAAGCCACTTGAACATGTGACATGTTTTGCGGACTGGCCCTTTAAGAGGCAGACCCTAGAAGTGGACAAACCCTTGAAGAGGTGACAAATTTAGGGAATTATGTCCTTTAAGAGGTTGACCAGGGTTGTGTACAAACCCTCGAAACAACAGCATTTTAAGTGTACTGGCCCTTTAAGAGGTGGACCTGGGAAGCTTACGGACCTTTAAAATTGGCAATACTTTAAGGTGACTGGCCTATGAAGAGGATGACCATGGAAGTGGACAGTCCTTAAAGATGCATTATTGTGTGTGGGTGGCCTTCTAAGAGACAACCCTGGGAATGGACAGACCTTTGGAAATGTCAATGTGGCTTATGAAGTGGAAAGCCACTTGAACATGTGACATGTTTTGCGGACTGGCCCTTTAAGAGGCAGACCCTAGAAGTGGACAAACCCTTGAAGAGGTGGCAAATTTAGGGAATTATGTCCTTTAAGAGGTTGACCAGGGTTGTGTACAAACCCTCGAAACAACAGCATTTTAAGTGTACTGGCCCTTTAAGAGGTGGACCTGGGAAGCTTACGGACCTTTAAAATTGGCAATACTTTAAGGTGACTGGCCTATGAAGAGGATGACCATGGAAGTGGACAGTCCTTAAAGATGCATTATTGTGTGTGGGTGGCCTTCTAAGAGACAACCCTGGGAATGGACAGACCTTTGGAAATGTCAATGTGGCTTATGAAGTGGAAAGCCACTTGAACATGTGACATGTTTTGCGGACTGGCCCTTTAAGAGGCAGACCCTAGAAGTGGACAAACCCTTGAAGAGGTGGCAAATTTAGGGAATTATGTCCTTTAAGAGGTTGACCAGGGTTGTGTACAAACCCTCGAAACAACAGCATTTTAAGTGTACTGGCCCTTTAAGAGGTGGACCTGGGAAGCTTACGGACCTTTAAAATTGGCAATACTTTAAGGTGACTGGCCTATGAAGAGGATGACCATGGAAGTGGACAGTCCTTAAAGATGCATTATTGTGTGTGGGTGGCCTTCTAAGAGACAACCCTGGGAATGGACAGACCTTTGGAAATGTCAATGTGGCTTATGAAGTGGAAAGCCACTTGAACATGTGACATGTTTTGCGGACTGGCCCTTTAAGAGGCAGACCCTAGAAGTGGACAAACCCTTGAAGAGGTGGCAAATTTAGGGAATTATGTCCTTTAAGAGGTTGACCAGGGTTGTGTACAAACCCTCGAAACAACAGCATTTTAAGTGTACTGGCCCTTTAAGAGGTGGACCTGGGAAGCTTACGGACCTTTAAAATTGGCAATACTTTAAGGTGACTGGCCTATGAAGAGGATGACCATGGAAGTGGACAGTCCTTAAAGATGCATTATTGTGTGTGGGTGGCCTTCTAAGAGACAACCCTGGGAATGGACAGACCTTTGGAAATGTCAATGTGGCTTATGAAGTGGAAAGCCACTTGAACATGTGACATGTTTTGCGGACTGGCCCTTTAAGAGGCAGACCCTAGAAGTGGACAAACCCTTGAAGAGGTGGCAAATTTAGGGAATTATGTCCTTTAAGAGGTTGACCAGGGTTGTGTACAAACCCTCGAAACAACAGCATTTTAAGTGTACTGGCCCTTTAAGAGGTGGACCTGGGAAGCTTACGGACCTTTAAAATTGGCAATACTTTAAGGTGACTGGCCTATGAAGAGGATGACCATGGAAGTGGACAGTCCTTAAAGATGCATTATTGTGTGTGGGTGGCCTTCTAAGAGACAACCCTGGGAATGGACAGACCTTTGGAAATGTCAATGTGGCTTATGAAGTGGAAAGCCACTTGAACATGTGACATGTTTTGCGGACTGGCCCTTTAAGAGGCAGACCCTAGAAGTGGACAAACCCTTGAAGAGGTGACAAATTTAGGGAATTATGTCCTTTAAGAGGTTGACCAGGGTTGTGTACAAACCCTCGAAACAACAGCATTTTAAGTGTACTGGCCCTTTAAGAGGTGGACCCGGGAAGCTTACGGACCTTTAAAATTGGCAATACTTTAAGGTGACTGGCCTATGAAGAGGATGACCATGGAAGTGGACAGTCCTTAAAGATGCATTATTGTGTGTGGGTGGCCTTCTAAGAGACAACCCTGGGAATGGACAGACCTTTGGAAATGTCAATGTGGCTTATGAAGTGGAAATCCACTTGAACATGTGACATGTTTTGATGACTGGCCCTTTAAGAGGCAGACCCTAGATGTGGACAAACCCTTGAAGAGGTGACAAATTTAGGGAATTATGTCCTTTAAGAGGTTGACCAGGGTTGTGTACAAACCCTCGAAACAACAGCATTTTAAGTGTACTGGCCCTTTAAGAGGTGGACCTGGGAAGCTTACGGACCTTTAAAATTGGCAATACTTTAAGGTGACTGGCCTATGAAGAGGATGACCATGGAAGTGGACAGTCCTTAAAGATGCATTATTGTGTGTGGGTGGCCTTCTAAGAGACAACCCTGGGAATGGACAGACCTTTGGAAATGTCAATGTGGCTTATGAAGTGGAAAGCCACTTGAACATGTGACATGTTTTGCAGACTGGCCCTTTAAGAGGCAGACCCTAGAAGTGGACAAACCCTTGAAGAGGTGGCAAATTTAGGGAATTATGTCCTTTAAGAGGTTGACCAGGGTTGTGTACAAACCCTCGAAACAACAGCATTTTAAGTGTACTGGCCCTTTAAGAGGTGGACCTGGGAAGCTTACGGACCTTTAAAATTGGCAATACTTTAAGGTGACTGGCCTATGAAGAGGATGACCATGGAAGTGGACAGTCCTTAAAGATGCATTATTGTGTGTGGGTGGCCTTCTAAGAGACAACCCTGGGAATGGACAGACCTTTGGAAATGTCAATGTGGCTTATGAAGTGGAAATCCACTTGAACATGTGACATGTTTTGATGACTGGCCCTTTAAGAGGCAGACCCTAGATGTGGACAAACCCTTGAAGAGGTGACAAATTTAGGGAATTATGTCCTTTAAGAGGTTGACCAGGGTTGTGTACAAACCCTCGAAACAACAGCATTTTAAGTGTACTGGCCCTTTAAGAGGTGGACCTGGGAAGCTTATGGACCTTTAAAATTGGCAATACTTTAAGGTGACTGGCCTATGAAGAGGATGACCATGGAAGTGGACAGTCCTTAAAGATGCATTATTGTGTGTGGGTGGCCTTCTAAGAGACAACCCTGGGAATGGACAGACCTTTGGAAATGTCAATGTGGCTTATGAAGTGGAAAGCCACTTGAACATGTGACATGTTTTGCAGACTGGCCCTTTAAGAGGCAGACCCTAGAAGTGGACAAACCCTTGAAGAGGTGGCAAATTTAGGGAATTATGTCCTTTAAGAGGTTGACCAGGGTTGTGTACAAACCCTCGAAACAACAGCATTTTAAGTGTACTGGCCCTTTAAGAGGTGGACCCGGGAAGCTTACGGACCTTTAAAATTGGCAATACTTTAAGGTGACTGGCCTATGAAGAGGATGACCATGGAAGTGGACAGTCCTTAAAGATGCATTATTGTGTGTGGGTGGCCTTCTAAGAGACAACCCTGGGAATGGACAGACCTTTGGAAATGTCAATGTGGCTTATGAAGTGGAAAGCCACTTGAACATGTGACATGTTTTGCGGACTGGCCCTTTAAGAGGCAGACCCTAGAAGTGGACAAACCCTTGAAGAGGTGACAAATTTAGGGAATTATGTCCTTTAAGAGGTTGACCAGGGTTGTGTACAAACCCTCGAAACAACAGCATTTTAAGTGTACTGGCCCTTTAAGAGGTGGACCCGGGAAGCTTACGGACCTTTAAAATTGGCAATACTTTAAGGTGACTGGCCTATGAAGAGGATGACCATGGAAGTGGACAGTCCTTAAAGATGCATTATTGTGTGTGGGTGGCCTTCTAAGAGACAACCCTGGGAATGGACAGACCTTTGGAAATGTCAATGTGGCTTATGAAGTGGAAAGCCACTTGAACATGTGACATGTTTTGCGGACTGGCCCTTTAAGAGGCAGACCCTAGAAGTGGACAAACCCTTGAAGAGGTGACAAATTTAGGGAATTATGTCCTTTAAGAGGTTGACCAGGGTTGTGTACAAACCCTCGAAACAACAGCATTTTAAGTGTACTGGCCCTTTAAGAGGTGGACCTGGGAAGCTTACGGACCTTTAAAATTGGCAATACTTTAAGGTGACTGGCCTATGAAGAGGATGACCATGGAAGTGGACAGTCCTTAAAGATGCATTATTGTGTGTGGGTGGCCTTCTAAGAGACAACCCTGGGAATGGACAGACCTTTGGAAATGTCAATGTGGCTTATGAAGTGGAAAGCCACTTGAACATGTGACATGTTTTGCGGACTGGCCCTTTAAGAGGCAGACCCTAGAAGTGGACAAACCCTTGAAGAGGTGGCAAATTTAGGGAATTATGTCCTTTAAGAGGTTGACCAGGGTTGTGTACAAACCCTCGAAACAACAGCATTTTAAGTGTACTGGCCCTTTAAGAGGTGGACCTGGGAAGCTTACGGACCTTTAAAATTGGCAATACTTTAAGGTGACTGGCCTATGAAGAGGATGACCATGGAAGTGGACAGTCCTTAAAGATGCATTATTGTGTGTGGGTGGCCTTCTAAGAGACAACCCTGGGAATGGACAGACCTTTGGAAATGTCAATGTGGCTTATGAAGTGGAAAGCCACTTGAACATGTGACATGTTTTGCGGACTGGCCCTTTAAGAGGCAGACCCTAGAAGTGGACAAACCCTTGAAGAGGTGGCAAATTTAGGGAATTATGTCCTTTAAGAGGTTGACCAGGGTTGTGTACAAACCCTCGAAACAACAGCATTTTAAGTGTACTGGCCCTTTAAGAGGTGGACCTGGGAAGCTTACGGACCTTTAAAATTGGCAATACTTTAAGGTGACTGGCCTATGAAGAGGATGACCATGGAAGTGGACAGTCCTTAAAGATGCATTATTGTGTGTGGGTGGCCTTCTAAGAGACAACCCTGGGAATGGACAGACCTTTGGAAATGTCAATGTGGCTTATGAAGTGGAAAGCCACTTGAACATGTGACATGTTTTGCGGACTGGCCCTTTAAGAGGCAGACCCTAGAAGTGGACAAACCCTTGAAGAGGTGGCAAATTTAGGGAATTATGTCCTTTAAGAGGTTGACCAGGGTTGTGTACAAACCCTCGAAACAACAGCATTTTAAGTGTACTGGCCCTTTAAGAGGTGGACCTGGGAAGCTTACGGACCTTTAAAATTGGCAATACTTTAAGGTGACTGGCCTATGAAGAGGATGACCATGGAAGTGGACAGTCCTTAAAGATGCATTATTGTGTGTGGGTGGCCTTCTAAGAGACAACCCTGGGAATGGACAGACCTTTGGAAATGTCAATGTGGCTTATGAAGTGGAAAGCCACTTGAACATGTGACATGTTTTGCGGACTGGCCCTTTAAGAGGCAGACCCTAGAAGTGGACAAACCCTTGAAGAGGTGGCAAATTTAGGGAATTATGTCCTTTAAGAGGTTGACCAGGGTTGTGTACAAACCCTCGAAACAACAGCATTTTAAGTGTACTGGCCCTTTAAGAGGTGGACCTGGGAAGCTTACGGACCTTTAAAATTGGCAATACTTTAAGGTGACTGGCCTATGAAGAGGATGACCATGGAAGTGGACAGTCCTTAAAGATGCATTATTGTGTGTGGGTGGCCTTCTAAGAGACAACCCTGGGAATGGACAGACCTTTGGAAATGTCAATGTGGCTTATGAAGTGGAAAGCCACTTGAACATGTGACATGTTTTGCGGACTGGCCCTTTAAGAGGCAGACCCTAGAAGTGGACAAACCCTTGAAGAGGTGACAAATTTAGGGAATTATGTCCTTTAAGAGGTTGACCAGGGTTGTGTACAAACCCTCGAAACAACAGCATTTTAAGTGTACTGGCCCTTTAAGAGGTGGACCTGGGAAGCTTACGGACCTTTAAAATTGGCAATACTTTAAGGTGACTGGCCTATGAAGAGGATGACCATGGAAGTGGACAGTCCTTAAAGATGCATTATTGTGTGTGGGTGGCCTTCTAAGAGACAACCCTGGGAATGGACAGACCTTTGGAAATGTCAATGTGGCTTATGAAGTGGAAATCCACTTGAACATGTGACATGTTTTGATGACTGGCCCTTTAAGAGGCAGACCCTAGATGTGGACAGACCCTTGAAGAGGTGACAAATTTAGGGAATTATGTCCTTTAAGAGGTTGACCAGGGTTGTGTACAAACCCTCGAAACAACAGCATTTTAAGTGTACTGGCCCTTTAAGAGGTGGACCTGGGAAGCTTACGGACCTTTAAAATTGGCAATACTTTAAGGTGACTGGCCTATGAAGAGGATGACCATGGAAGTGGACAGTCCTTAAAGATGCATTATTGTGTGTGGGTGGCCTTCTAAGAGACAACCCTGGGAATGGACAGACCTTTGGAAATGTCAATGTGGCTTATGAAGTGGAAAGCCACTTGAACATGTGACATGTTTTGCGGACTGGCCCTTTAAGAGGCAGACCCTAGAAGTGGACAAACCCTTGAAGAGGTGACAAATTTAGGGAATTATGTCCTTTAAGAGGTTGACCAGGGTTGTGTACAAACCCTCGAAACAACAGCATTTTAAGTGTACTGGCCCTTTAAGAGGTGGACCTGGGAAGCTAACGGACCTTTAAAATTGGCAATACTTTAAGGTGACTGGCCTATGAAGAGGATGACCATGGAAGTGGACAGTCCTTAAAGATGCATTATTGTGTGTGGGTGGCCTTCTAAGAGACAACCCTGGGAATGGACAGACCTTTGGAAATGTCAATGTGGCTTATGAAGTGGAAAGCCACTTGAACATGTGACATGTTTTGCGGACTGGCCCTTTAAGAGGCAGACCCTAGAAGTGGACAAACCCTTGAAGAGGTGACAAATTTAGGGAATTATGTCCTTTAAGAGGTTGACCAGGGTTGTGTACAAACCCTCGAAACAACAGCATTTTAAGTGTACTGGCCCTTTAAGAGGTGGACCTGGGAAGCTAACGGACCTTTAAAATTGGCAATACTTTAAGGTGACTGGCCTATGAAGAGGATGACCATGGAAGTGGACAGTCCTTAAAGATGCATTATTGTGTGTGGGTGGCCTTCTAAGAGACAACCCTGGGAATGGACAGACCTTTGGAAATGTCAATGTGGCTTATGAAGTGGAAAGCCACTTGAACATGTGACATGTTTTGCGGACTGGCCCTTTAAGAGGCAGACCCTAGAAGTGGACAAACCCTTGAAGAGGTGACAAATTTAGGGAATTATGTCCTTTAAGAGGTTGACCAGGGTTGTGTACAAACCCTCGAAACAACAGCATTTTAAGTGTACTGGCCCTTTAAGAGGTGGACCTGGGAAGCTAACGGACCTTTAAAATTGGCAATACTTTAAGGTGACTGGCCTATGAAGAGGATGACCATGGAAGTGGACAGTCCTTAAAGATGCATTATTGTGTGTGGGTGGCCTTCTAAGAGACAACCCTGGGAATGGACAGACCTTTGGAAATGTCAATGTGGCTTATGAAGTGGAAAGCCACTTGAACATGTGACATGTTTTGCGGACTGGCCCTTTAAGAGGCAGACCCTAGAAGTGGACAAACCCTTGAAGAGGTGACAAATTTAGGGAATTATGTCCTTTAAGAGGTTGACCAGGGTTGTGTACAAACCCTCGAAACAACAGCATTTTAAGTGTACTGGCCCTTTAAGAGGTGGACCTGGGAAGCTAACGGACCTTTAAAATTGGCAATACTTTAAGGTGACTGGCCTATGAAGAGGATGACCATGGAAGTGGACAGTCCTTAAAGATGCATTATTGTGTGTGGGTGGCCTTCTAAGAGACAACCCTGGGAATGGACAGACCTTTGGAAATGTCAATGTGGCTTATGAAGTGGAAAGCCACTTGAACATGTGACATGTTTTGCGGACTGGCCCTTTAAGAGGCAGACCCTAGAAGTGGACAAACCCTTGAAGAGGTGACAAATTTAGGGAATTATGTCCTTTAAGAGGTTGACCAGGGTTGTGTACAAACCCTCGAAACAACAGCATTTTAAGTGTACTGGCCCTTTAAGAGGTGGACCCGGGAAGCTTACGGACCTTTAAAATTGGCAATACTTTAAGGTGACTGGCCTATGAAGAGGATGACCATGGAAGTGGACAGTCCTTAAAGATGCATTATTGTGTGTGGGTGGCCTTCTAAGAGACAACCCTGGGAATGGACAGACCTTTGGAAATGTCAATGTGGCTTATGAAGTGGAAAGCCACTTGAACATGTGACATGTTTTGCGGACTGGCCCTTTAAGAGGCAGACCCTAGAAGTGGACAAACCCTTGAAGAGGTGACAAATTTAGGGAATTATGTCCTTTAAGAGGTTGACCAGGGTTGTGTACAAACCCTCGAAACAACAGCATTTTAAGTGTACTGGCCCTTTAAGAGGTGGACCTGGGAAGCTTACGGACCTTTAAAATTGGCAATACTTTAAGGTGACTGGCCTATGAAGAGGATGACCATGGAAGTGGACAGTCCTTAAAGATGCATTATTGTGTGTGGGTGGCCTTCTAAGAGACAACCCTGGGAATGGACAGACCTTTGGAAATGTCAATGTGGCTTATGAAGTGGAAAGCCACTTGAACATGTGACATGTTTTGCGGACTGGCCCTTTAAGAGGCAGACCCTAGAAGTGGACAAACCCTTGAAGAGGTGGCAAATTTAGGGAATTATGTCCTTTAAGAGGTTGACCAGGGTTGTGTACAAACCCTCGAAACAACAGCATTTTAAGTGTACTGGCCCTTTAAGAGGTGGACCTGGGAAGCTTACGGACCTTTAAAATTGGCAATACTTTAAGGTGACTGGCCTATGAAGAGGATGACCATGGAAGTGGACAGTCCTTAAAGATGCATTATTGTGTGTGGGTGGCCTTCTAAGAGACAACCCTGGGAATGGACAGACCTTTGGAAATGTCAATGTGGCTTATGAAGTGGAAAGCCACTTGAACATGTGACATGTTTTGCGGACTGGCCCTTTAAGAGGCAGACCCTAGAAGTGGACAAACCCTTGAAGAGGTGACAAATTTAGGGAATTATGTCCTTTAAGAGGTTGACCAGGGTTGTGTACAAACCCTCGAAACAACAGCATTTTAAGTGTACTGGCCCTTTAAGAGGTGGACCCGGGAAGCTTACGGACCTTTAAAATTGGCAATACTTTAAGGTGACTGGCCTATGAAGAGGATGACCATGGAAGTGGACAGTCCTTAAAGATGCATTATTTTGTGTGGGTGGCCTTCTAAGAGACAACCCTGGGAATGGACAGACCTTTGGAAATGTCAATGTGGCTTATGAAGTGGAAAGCCACTTGAACATGTGACATGTTTTGCGGACTGGCCCTTTAAGAGGCAGACCCTAGATGTGGACAAACCCTTGAAGAGGTGACAAATTTAGGGAATTATGTCCTTTAAGAGGTTGACCAGGGTTGTGTACAAACCCTCGAAACAACAGCATTTTAAGTGTACTGGCCCTTTAAGAGGTGGACCTGGGAAGCTTACGGACCTTTAAAATTGGCAATACTTTAAGGTGACTGGCCTATGAAGAGGATGACCATGGAAGTGGACAGTCCTTAAAGATGCATTATTGTGTGTGGGTGGCCTTCTAAGAGACAACCCTGGGAATGGACAGACCTTTGGAAATGTCAATGTGGCTTATGAAGTGGAAAGCCACTTGAACATGTGACATGTTTTGCGGACTGGCCCTTTAAGAGGCAGACCCTAGAAGTGGACAAACCCTTGAAGAGGTGACAAATTTAGGGAATTATGTCCTTTAAGAGGTTGACCAGGGTTGTGTACAAACCCTCGAAACAACAGCATTTTAAGTGTACTGGCCCTTTAAGAGGTGGACCTGGGAAGCTTACGGACCTTTAAAATTGGCAATACTTTAAGGTGACTGGCCTATGAAGAGGATGACCATGGAAGTGGACAGTCCTTAAAGATGCATTATTGTGTGTGGGTGGCCTTCTAAGAGACAACCCTGGGAATGGACAGACCTTTGGAAATGTCAATGTGGCTTATGAAGTGGAAAGCCACTTGAACATGTGACATGTTTTGCGGACTGGCCCTTTAAGAGGCAGACCCTAGAAGTGGACAAACCCTTGAAGAGGTGACAAATTTAGGGAATTATGTCCTTTAAGAGGTTGACCAGGGTTGTGTACAAACCCTCGAAACAACAGCATTTTAAGTGTACTGGCCCTTTAAGAGGTGGACCTGGGAAGCTAACGGACCTTTAAAATTGGCAATACTTTAAGGTGACTGGCCTATGAAGAGGATGACCATGGAAGTGGACAGTCCTTAAAGATGCATTATTGTGTGTGGGTGGCCTTCTAAGAGACAACCCTGGGAATGGACAGACCTTTGGAAATGTCAATGTGGCTTATGAAGTGGAAAGCCACTTGAACATGTGACATGTTTTGCGGACTGGCCCTTTAAGAGGCAGACCCTAGAAGTGGACAAACCCTTGAAGAGGTGACAAATTTAGGGAATTATGTCCTTTAAGAGGTTGACCAGGGTTGTGTACAAACCCTCGAAACAACAGCATTTTAAGTGTACTGGCCCTTTAAGAGGTGGACCTGGGAAGCTAACGGACCTTTAAAATTGGCAATACTTTAAGGTGACTGGCCTATGAAGAGGATGACCATGGAAGTGGACAGTCCTTAAAGATGCATTATTGTGTGTGGGTGGCCTTCTAAGAGACAACCCTGGGAATGGACAGACCTTTGGAAATGTCAATGTGGCTTATGAAGTGGAAAGCCACTTGAACATGTGACATGTTTTGCGGACTGGCCCTTTAAGAGGCAGACCCTAGAAGTGGACAAACCCTTGAAGAGGTGACAAATTTAGGGAATTATGTCCTTTAAGAGGTTGACCAGGGTTGTGTACAAACCCTCGAAACAACAGCATTTTAAGTGTACTGGCCCTTTAAGAGGTGGACCTGGGAAGCTAACGGACCTTTAAAATTGGCAATACTTTAAGGTGACTGGCCTATGAAGAGGATGACCATGGAAGTGGACAGTCCTTAAAGATGCATTATTGTGTGTGGGTGGCCTTCTAAGAGACAACCCTGGGAATGGACAGACCTTTGGAAATGTCAATGTGGCTTATGAAGTGGAAAGCCACTTGAACATGTGACATGTTTTGCGGACTGGCCCTTTAAGAGGCAGACCCTAGAAGTGGACAAACCCTTGAAGAGGTGACAAATTTAGGGAATTATGTCCTTTAAGAGGTTGACCAGGGTTGTGTACAAACCCTCGAAACAACAGCATTTTAAGTGTACTGGCCCTTTAAGAGGTGGACCCGGGAAGCTTACGGACCTTTAAAATTGGCAATACTTTAAGGTGACTGGCCTATGAAGAGGATGACCATGGAAGTGGACAGTCCTTAAAGATGCATTATTGTGTGTGGGTGGCCTTCTAAGAGACAACCCTGGGAATGGACAGACCTTTGGAAATGTCAATGTGGCTTATGAAGTGGAAAGCCACTTGAACATGTGACATGTTTTGCGGACTGGCCCTTTAAGAGGCAGACCCTAGAAGTGGACAAACCCTTGAAGAGGTGACAAATTTAGGGAATTATGTCCTTTAAGAGGTTGACCAGGGTTGTGTACAAACCCTCGAAACAACAGCATTTTAAGTGTACTGGCCCTTTAAGAGGTGGACCTGGGAAGCTTACGGACCTTTAAAATTGGCAATACTTTAAGGTGACTGGCCTATGAAGAGGATGACCATGGAAGTGGACAGTCCTTAAAGATGCATTATTGTGTGTGGGTGGCCTTCTAAGAGACAACCCTGGGAATGGACAGACCTTTGGAAATGTCAATGTGGCTTATGAAGTGGAAAGCCACTTGAACATGTGACATGTTTTGCGGACTGGCCCTTTAAGAGGCAGACCCTAGAAGTGGACAAACCCTTGAAGAGGTGGCAAATTTAGGGAATTATGTCCTTTAAGAGGTTGACCAGGGTTGTGTACAAACCCTCGAAACAACAGCATTTTAAGTGTACTGGCCCTTTAAGAGGTGGACCTGGGAAGCTTACGGACCTTTAAAATTGGCAATACTTTAAGGTGACTGGCCTATGAAGAGGATGACCATGGAAGTGGACAGTCCTTAAAGATGCATTATTGTGTGTGGGTGGCCTTCTAAGAGACAACCCTGGGAATGGACAGACCTTTGGAAATGTCAATGTGGCTTATGAAGTGGAAAGCCACTTGAACATGTGACATGTTTTGCGGACTGGCCCTTTAAGAGGCAGACCCTAGAAGTGGACAAACCCTTGAAGAGGTGACAAATTTAGGGAATTATGTCCTTTAAGAGGTTGACCAGGGTTGTGTACAAACCCTCGAAACAACAGCATTTTAAGTGTACTGGCCCTTTAAGAGGTGGACCCGGGAAGCTTACGGACCTTTAAAATTGGCAATACTTTAAGGTGACTGGCCTATGAAGAGGATGACCATGGAAGTGGACAGTCCTTAAAGATGCATTATTTTGTGTGGGTGGCCTTCTAAGAGACAACCCTGGGAATGGACAGACCTTTGGAAATGTCAATGTGGCTTATGAAGTGGAAAGCCACTTGAACATGTGACATGTTTTGCGGACTGGCCCTTTAAGAGGCAGACCCTAGATGTGGACAAACCCTTGAAGAGGTGACAAATTTAGGGAATTATGTCCTTTAAGAGGTTGACCAGGGTTGTGTACAAACCCTCGAAACAACAGCATTTTAAGTGTACTGGCCCTTTAAGAGGTGGACCTGGGAAGCTTACGGACCTTTAAAATTGGCAATACTTTAAGGTGACTGGCCTATGAAGAGGATGACCATGGAAGTGGACAGTCCTTAAAGATGCATTATTGTGTGTGGGTGGCCTTCTAAGAGACAACCCTGGGAATGGACAGACCTTTGGAAATGTCAATGTGGCTTATGAAGTGGAAAGCCACTTGAACATGTGACATGTTTTGCGGACTGGCCCTTTAAGAGGCAGACCCTAGAAGTGGACAAACCCTTGAAGAGGTGACAAATTTAGGGAATTATGTCCTTTAAGAGGTTGACCAGGGTTGTGTACAAACCCTCGAAACAACAGCATTTTAAGTGTACTGGCCCTTTAAGAGGTGGACCTGGGAAGCTTACGGACCTTTAAAATTGGCAATACTTTAAGGTGACTGGCCTATGAAGAGGATGACCATGGAAGTGGACAGTCCTTAAAGATGCATTATTGTGTGTGGGTGGCCTTCTAAGAGACAACCCTGGGAATGGACAGACCTTTGGAAATGTCAATGTGGCTTATGAAGTGGAAAGCCACTTGAACATGTGACATGTTTTGCGGACTGGCCCTTTAAGAGGCAGACCCTAGAAGTGGACAAACCCTTGAAGAGGTGACAAATTTAGGGAATTATGTCCTTTAAGAGGTTGACCAGGGTTGTGTACAAACCCTCGAAACAACAGCATTTTAAGTGTACTGGCCCTTTAAGAGGTGGACCTGGGAAGCTAACGGACCTTTAAAATTGGCAATACTTTAAGGTGACTGGCCTATGAAGAGGATGACCATGGAAGTGGACAGTCCTTAAAGATGCATTATTGTGTGTGGGTGGCCTTCTAAGAGACAACCCTGGGAATGGACAGACCTTTGGAAATGTCAATGTGGCTTATGAAGTGGAAAGCCACTTGAACATGTGACATGTTTTGCGGACTGGCCCTTTAAGAGGCAGACCCTAGAAGTGGACAAACCCTTGAAGAGGTGACAAATTTAGGGAATTATGTCCTTTAAGAGGTTGACCAGGGTTGTGTACAAACCCTCGAAACAACAGCATTTTAAGTGTACTGGCCCTTTAAGAGGTGGACCTGGGAAGCTAACGGACCTTTAAAATTGGCAATACTTTAAGGTGACTGGCCTATGAAGAGGATGACCATGGAAGTGGACAGTCCTTAAAGATGCATTATTGTGTGTGGGTGGCCTTCTAAGAGACAACCCTGGGAATGGACAGACCTTTGGAAATGTCAATGTGGCTTATGAAGTGGAAAGCCACTTGAACATGTGACATGTTTTGCGGACTGGCCCTTTAAGAGGCAGACCCTAGAAGTGGACAAACCCTTGAAGAGGTGACAAATTTAGGGAATTATGTCCTTTAAGAGGTTGACCAGGGTTGTGTACAAACCCTCGAAACAACAGCATTTTAAGTGTACTGGCCCTTTAAGAGGTGGACCTGGGAAGCTTACGGACCTTTAAAATTGGCAATACTTTAAGGTGACTGGCCTATGAAGAGGATGACCATGGAAGTGGACAGTCCTTAAAGATGCATTATTGTGTGTGGGTGGCCTTCTAAGAGACAACCCTGGGAATGGACAGACCTTTGGAAATGTCAATGTGGCTTATGAAGTGGAAAGCCACTTGAACATGTGACATGTTTTGCGGACTGGCCCTTTAAGAGGCAGACCCTAGAAGTGGACAAACCCTTGAAGAGGTGACAAATTTAGGGAATTATGTCCTTTAAGAGGTTGACCAGGGTTGTGTACAAACCCTCGAAACAACAGCATTTTAAGTGTACTGGCCCTTTAAGAGGTGGACCTGGGAAGCTAACGGACCTTTAAAATTGGCAATACTTTAAGGTGACTGGCCTATGAAGAGGATGACCATGGAAGTGGACAGTCCTTAAAGATGCATTATTGTGTGTGGGTGGCCTTCTAAGAGACAACCCTGGGAATGGACAGACCTTTGGAAATGTCAATGTGGCTTATGAAGTGGAAAGCCACTTGAACATGTGACATGTTTTGCGGACTGGCCCTTTAAGAGGCAGACCCTAGAAGTGGACAAACCCTTGAAGAGGTGACAAATTTAGGGAATTATGTCCTTTAAGAGGTTGACCAGGGTTGTGTACAAACCCTCGAAACAACAGCATTTTAAGTGTACTGGCCCTTTAAGAGGTGGACCTGGGAAGCTAACGGACCTTTAAAATTGGCAATACTTTAAGGTGACTGGCCTATGAAGAGGATGACCATGGAAGTGGACAGTCCTTAAAGATGCATTATTGTGTGTGGGTGGCCTTCTAAGAGACAACCCTGGGAATGGACAGACCTTTGGAAATGTCAATGTGGCTTATGAAGTGGAAAGCCACTTGAACATGTGACATGTTTTGCGGACTGGCCCTTTAAGAGGCAGACCCTAGAAGTGGACAAACCCTTGAAGAGGTGACAAATTTAGGGAATTATGTCCTTTAAGAGGTTGACCAGGGTTGTGTACAAACCCTCGAAACAACAGCATTTTAAGTGTACTGGCCCTTTAAGAGGTGGACCCGGGAAGCTTACGGACCTTTAAAATTGGCAATACTTTAAGGTGACTGGCCTATGAAGAGGATGACCATGGAAGTGGACAGTCCTTAAAGATGCATTATTGTGTGTGGGTGGCCTTCTAAGAGACAACCCTGGGAATGGACAGACCTTTGGAAATGTCAATGTGGCTTATGAAGTGGAAAGCCACTTGAACATGTGACATGTTTTGCGGACTGGCCCTTTAAGAGGCAGACCCTAGAAGTGGACAAACCCTTGAAGAGGTGACAAATTTAGGGAATTATGTCCTTTAAGAGGTTGACCAGGGTTGTGTACAAACCCTCGAAACAACAGCATTTTAAGTGTACTGGCCCTTTAAGAGGTGGACCTGGGAAGCTTACGGACCTTTAAAATTGGCAATACTTTAAGGTGACTGGCCTATGAAGAGGATGACCATGGAAGTGGACAGTCCTTAAAGATGCATTATTGTGTGTGGGTGGCCTTCTAAGAGACAACCCTGGGAATGGACAGACCTTTGGAAATGTCAATGTGGCTTATGAAGTGGAAAGCCACTTGAACATGTGACATGTTTTGCGGACTGGCCCTTTAAGAGGCAGACCCTAGAAGTGGACAAACCCTTGAAGAGGTGGCAAATTTAGGGAATTATGTCCTTTAAGAGGTTGACCAGGGTTGTGTACAAACCCTCGAAACAACAGCATTTTAAGTGTACTGGCCCTTTAAGAGGTGGACCTGGGAAGCTTACGGACCTTTAAAATTGGCAATACTTTAAGGTGACTGGCCTATGAAGAGGATGACCATGGAAGTGGACAGTCCTTAAAGATGCATTATTGTGTGTGGGTGGCCTTCTAAGAGACAACCCTGGGAATGGACAGACCTTTGGAAATGTCAATGTGGCTTATGAAGTGGAAAGCCACTTGAACATGTGACATGTTTTGCGGACTGGCCCTTTAAGAGGCAGACCCTAGAAGTGGACAAACCCTTGAAGAGGTGACAAATTTAGGGAATTATGTCCTTTAAGAGGTTGACCAGGGTTGTGTACAAACCCTCGAAACAACAGCATTTTAAGTGTACTGGCCCTTTAAGAGGTGGACCTGGGAAGCTTACGGACCTTTAAAATTGGCAATACTTTAAGGTGACTGGCCTATGAAGAGGATGACCATGGAAGTGGACAGTCCTTAAAGATGCATTATTGTGTGTGGGTGGCCTTCTAAGAGACAACCCTGGGAATGGACAGACCTTTGGAAATGTCAATGTGGCTTATGAAGTGGAAAGCCACTTGAACATGTGACATGTTTTGCGGACTGGCCCTTTAAGAGGCAGACCCTAGAAGTGGACAAACCCTTGAAGAGGTGACAAATTTAGGGAATTATGTCCTTTAAGAGGTTGACCAGGGTTGTGTACAAACCCTCGAAACAACAGCATTTTAAGTGTACTGGCCCTTTAAGAGGTGGACCTGGGAAGCTTACGGACCTTTAAAATTGGCAATACTTTAAGGTGACTGGCCTATGAAGAGGATGACCATGGAAGTGGACAGTCCTTAAAGATGCATTATTGTGTGTGGGTGGCCTTCTAAGAGACAACCCTGGGAATGGACAGACCTTTGGAAATGTCAATGTGGCTTATGAAGTGGAAATCCACTTGAACATGTGACATGTTTTGATGACTGGCCCTTTAAGAGGCAGACCCTAGATGTGGACAAACCCTTGAAGAGGTGACAAATTTAGGGAATTATGTCCTTTAAGAGGTTGACCAGGGTTGTGTACAAACCCTCGAAACAACAGCATTTTAAGTGTACTGGCCCTTTAAGAGGTGGACCTGGGAAGCTTACGGACCTTTAAAATTGGCAATACTTTAAGGTGACTGGCCTATGAAGAGGATGACCATGGAAGTGGACAGTCCTTAAAGATGCATTATTGTGTGTGGGTGGCCTTCTAAGAGACAACCCTGGGAATGGACAGACCTTTGGAAATGTCAATGTGGCTTATGAAGTGGAAAGCCACTTGAACATGTGACATGTTTTGCGGACTGGCCCTTTAAGAGGCAGACCCTAGAAGTGGACAAACCCTTGAAGAGGTGACAAATTTAGGGAATTATGTCCTTTAAGAGGTTGACCAGGGTTGTGTACAAACCCTCGAAACAACAGCATTTTAAGTGTACTGGCCCTTTAAGAGGTGGACCTGGGAAGCTTACGGACCTTTAAAATTGGCAATACTTTAAGGTGACTGGCCTATGAAGAGGATGACCATGGAAGTGGACAGTCCTTAAAGATGCATTATTGTGTGTGGGTGGCCTTCTAAGAGACAACCCTGGGAATGGACAGACCTTTGGAAATGTCAATGTGGCTTATGAAGTGGAAAGCCACTTGAACATGTGACATGTTTTGCGGACTGGCCCTTTAAGAGGCAGACCCTAGAAGTGGACAAACCCTTGAAGAGGTGACAAATTTAGGGAATTATGTCCTTTAAGAGGTTGACCAGGGTTGTGTACAAACCCTCGAAACAACAGCATTTTAAGTGTACTGGCCCTTTAAGAGGTGGACCTGGGAAGCTTACGGACCTTTAAAATTGGCAATACTTTAAGGTGACTGGCCTATGAAGAGGATGACCATGGAAGTGGACAGTCCTTAAAGATGCATTATTGTGTGTGGGTGGCCTTCTAAGAGACAACCCTGGGAATGGACAGACCTTTGGAAATGTCAATGTGGCTTATGAAGTGGAAAGCCACTTGAACATGTGACATGTTTTGCGGACTGGCCCTTTAAGAGGCAGACCCTAGAAGTGGACAAACCCTTGAAGAGGTGACAAATTTAGGGAATTATGTCCTTTAAGAGGTTGACCAGGGTTGTGTACAAACCCTCGAAACAACAGCATTTTAAGTGTACTGGCCCTTTAAGAGGTGGACCCGGGAAGCTTACGGACCTTTAAAATTGGCAATACTTTAAGGTGACTGGCCTATGAAGAGGATGACCATGGAAGTGGACAGTCCTTAAAGATGCATTATTGTGTGTGGGTGGCCTTCTAAGAGACAACCCTGGGAATGGACAGACCTTTGGAAATGTCAATGTGGCTTATGAAGTGGAAAGCCACTTGAACATGTGACATGTTTTGCGGACTGGCCCTTTAAGAGGCAGACCCTAGATGTGGACAAACCCTTGAAGAGGTGACAAATTTAGGGAATTATGTCCTTTAAGAGGTTGACCAGGGTTGTGTACAAACCCTCGAAACAACAGCATTTTAAGTGTACTGGCCCTTTAAGAGGTGGACCTGGGAAGCTTACGGACCTTTAAAATTGGCAATACTTTAAGGTGACTGGCCTATGAAGAGGATGACCATGGAAGTGGACAGTCCTTAAAGATGCATTATTGTGTGTGGGTGGCCTTCTAAGAGACAACCCTGGGAATGGACAGACCTTTGGAAATGTCAATGTGGCTTATGAAGTGGAAAGCCACTTGAACATGTGACATGTTTTGCGGACTGGCCCTTTAAGAGGCAGACCCTAGAAGTGGACAAACCCTTGAAGAGGTGACAAATTTAGGGAATTATGTCCTTTAAGAGGTTGACCAGGGTTGTGTACAAACCCTCGAAACAACAGCATTTTAAGTGTACTGGCCCTTTAAGAGGTGGACCTGGGAAGCTTACGGACCTTTAAAATTGGCAATACTTTAAGGTGACTGGCCTATGAAGAGGATGACCATGGAAGTGGACAGTCCTTAAAGATGCATTATTGTGTGTGGGTGGCCTTCTAAGAGACAACCCTGGGAATGGACAGACCTTTGGAAATGTCAATGTGGCTTATGAAGTGGAAAGCCACTTGAACATGTGACATGTTTTGCGGACTGGCCCTTTAAGAGGCAGACCCTAGAAGTGGACAAACCCTTGAAGAGGTGACAAATTTAGGGAATTATGTCCTTTAAGAGGTTGACCAGGGTTGTGTACAAACCCTCGAAACAACAGCATTTTAAGTGTACTGGCCCTTTAAGAGGTGGACCCGGGAAGCTTACGGACCTTTAAAATTGGCAATACTTTAAGGTGACTGGCCTATGAAGAGGATGACCATGGAAGTGGACAGTCCTTAAAGATGCATTATTTTGTGTGGGTGGCCTTCTAAGAGACAACCCTGGGAATGGACAGACCTTTGGAAATGTCAATGTGGCTTATGAAGTGGAAAGCCACTTGAACATGTGACATGTTTTGCGGACTGGCCCTTTAAGAGGCAGACCCTAGATGTGGACAAACCCTTGAAGAGGTGACAAATTTAGGGAATTATGTCCTTTAAGAGGTTGACCAGGGTTGTGTACAAACCCTCGAAACAACAGCATTTTAAGTGTACTGGCCCTTTAAGAGGTGGACCTGGGAAGCTTACGGACCTTTAAAATTGGCAATACTTTAAGGTGACTGGCCTATGAAGAGGATGACCATGGAAGTGGACAGTCCTTAAAGATGCATTATTGTGTGTGGGTGGCCTTCTAAGAGACAACCCTGGGAATGGACAGACCTTTGGAAATGTCAATGTGGCTTATGAAGTGGAAAGCCACTTGAACATGTGACATGTTTTGCGGACTGGCCCTTTAAGAGGCAGACCCTAGAAGTGGACAAACCCTTGAAGAGGTGACAAATTTAGGGAATTATGTCCTTTAAGAGGTTGACCAGGGTTGTGTACAAACCCTCGAAACAACAGCATTTTAAGTGTACTGGCCCTTTAAGAGGTGGACCTGGGAAGCTTACGGACCTTTAAAATTGGCAATACTTTAAGGTGACTGGCCTATGAAGAGGATGACCATGGAAGTGGACAGTCCTTAAAGATGCATTATTGTGTGTGGGTGGCCTTCTAAGAGACAACCCTGGGAATGGACAGACCTTTGGAAATGTCAATGTGGCTTATGAAGTGGAAAGCCACTTGAACATGTGACATGTTTTGCGGACTGGCCCTTTAAGAGGCAGACCCTAGAAGTGGACAAACCCTTGAAGAGGTGACAAATTTAGGGAATTATGTCCTTTAAGAGGTTGACCAGGGTTGTGTACAAACCCTCGAAACAACAGCATTTTAAGTGTACTGGCCCTTTAAGAGGTGGACCTGGGAAGCTAACGGACCTTTAAAATTGGCAATACTTTAAGGTGACTGGCCTATGAAGAGGATGACCATGGAAGTGGACAGTCCTTAAAGATGCATTATTGTGTGTGGGTGGCCTTCTAAGAGACAACCCTGGGAATGGACAGACCTTTGGAAATGTCAATGTGGCTTATGAAGTGGAAAGCCACTTGAACATGTGACATGTTTTGCGGACTGGCCCTTTAAGAGGCAGACCCTAGAAGTGGACAAACCCTTGAAGAGGTGACAAATTTAGGGAATTATGTCCTTTAAGAGGTTGACCAGGGTTGTGTACAAACCCTCGAAACAACAGCATTTTAAGTGTACTGGCCCTTTAAGAGGTGGACCCGGGAAGCTTACGGACCTTTAAAATTGGCAATACTTTAAGGTGACTGGCCTATGAAGAGGATGACCATGGAAGTGGACAGTCCTTAAAGATGCATTATTGTGTGTGGGTGGCCTTCTAAGAGACAACCCTGGGAATGGACAGACCTTTGGAAATGTCAATGTGGCTTATGAAGTGGAAAGCCACTTGAACATGTGACATGTTTTGCGGACTGGCCCTTTAAGAGGCAGACCCTAGAAGTGGACAAACCCTTGAAGAGGTGACAAATTTAGGGAATTATGTCCTTTAAGAGGTTGACCAGGGTTGTGTACAAACCCTCGAAACAACAGCATTTTAAGTGTACTGGCCCTTTAAGAGGTGGACCTGGGAAGCTTACGGACCTTTAAAATTGGCAATACTTTAAGGTGACTGGCCTATGAAGAGGATGACCATGGAAGTGGACAGTCCTTAAAGATGCATTATTGTGTGTGGGTGGCCTTCTAAGAGACAACCCTGGGAATGGACAGACCTTTGGAAATGTCAATGTGGCTTATGAAGTGGAAAGCCACTTGAACATGTGACATGTTTTGCGGACTGGCCCTTTAAGAGGCAGACCCTAGAAGTGGACAAACCCTTGAAGAGGTGGCAAATTTAGGGAATTATGTCCTTTAAGAGGTTGACCAGGGTTGTGTACAAACCCTCGAAACAACAGCATTTTAAGTGTACTGGCCCTTTAAGAGGTGGACCTGGGAAGCTTACGGACCTTTAAAATTGGCAATACTTTAAGGTGACTGGCCTATGAAGAGGATGACCATGGAAGTGGACAGTCCTTAAAGATGCATTATTGTGTGTGGGTGGCCTTCTAAGAGACAACCCTGGGAATGGACAGACCTTTGGAAATGTCAATGTGGCTTATGAAGTGGAAAGCCACTTGAACATGTGACATGTTTTGCGGACTGGCCCTTTAAGAGGCAGACCCTAGAAGTGGACAAACCCTTGAAGAGGTGACAAATTTAGGGAATTATGTCCTTTAAGAGGTTGACCAGGGTTGTGTACAAACCCTCGAAACAACAGCATTTTAAGTGTACTGGCCCTTTAAGAGGTGGACCTGGGAAGCTTACGGACCTTTAAAATTGGCAATACTTTAAGGTGACTGGCCTATGAAGAGGATGACCATGGAAGTGGACAGTCCTTAAAGATGCATTATTGTGTGTGGGTGGCCTTCTAAGAGACAACCCTGGGAATGGACAGACCTTTGGAAATGTCAATGTGGCTTATGAAGTGGAAAGCCACTTGAACATGTGACATGTTTTGCGGACTGGCCCTTTAAGAGGCAGACCCTAGAAGTGGACAAACCCTTGAAGAGGTGACAAATTTAGGGAATTATGTCCTTTAAGAGGTTGACCAGGGTTGTGTACAAACCCTCGAAACAACAGCATTTTAAGTGTACTGGCCCTTTAAGAGGTGGACCTGGGAAGCTTACGGACCTTTAAAATTGGCAATACTTTAAGGTGACTGGCCTATGAAGAGGATGACCATGGAAGTGGACAGTCCTTAAAGATGCAT
Organism: Eleutherodactylus coqui; assembly: GCF_035609145.1. Taxonomy (NCBI): domain Eukaryota; kingdom Metazoa; phylum Chordata; class Amphibia; order Anura; family Eleutherodactylidae; genus Eleutherodactylus; species Eleutherodactylus coqui. The sequence goes on along the minus strand of NW_027101886.1, from coordinate 200,222 downwards.
TATTGTGTGTGGGTGGCCTTCTAAGAGACAACCCTGGGAATGGACAGACCTTTGGAAATGTCAATGTGGCTTATGAAGTGGAAATCCACTTGAACATGTGACATGTTTTGATGACTGGCCCTTTAAGAGGCAGACCCTAGATGTGGACAAACCCTTGAAGAGGTGACAAATTTAGGGAATTATGTCCTTTAAGAGGTTGACCAGGGTTGTGTACAAACCCTCGAAACAACAGCATTTTAAGTGTACTGGCCCTTTAAGAGGTGGACCTGGGAAGCTTACGGACCTTTAAAATTGGCAATACTTTAAGGTGACTGGCCTATGAAGAGGATGACCATGGAAGTGGACAGTCCTTAAAGATGCATTATTGTGTGTGGGTGGCCTTCTAAGAGACAACCCTGGGAATGGACAGACCTTTGGAAATGTCAATGTGGCTTATGAAGTGGAAAGCCACTTGAACATGTGACATGTTTTGCGGACTGGCCCTTTAAGAGGCAGACCCTAGAAGTGGACAAACCCTTGAAGAGGTGACAAATTTAGGGAATTATGTCCTTTAAGAGGTTGACCAGGGTTGTGTACAAACCCTCGAAACAACAGCATTTTAAGTGTACTGGCCCTTTAAGAGGTGGACCTGGGAAGCTTACGGACCTTTAAAATTGGCAATACTTTAAGGTGACTGGCCTATGAAGAGGATGACCATGGAAGTGGACAGTCCTTAAAGATGCATTATTGTGTGTGGGTGGCCTTCTAAGAGACAACCCTGGGAATGGACAGACCTTTGGAAATGTCAATGTGGCTTATGAAGTGGAAAGCCACTTGAACATGTGACATGTTTTGCGGACTGGCCCTTTAAGAGGCAGACCCTAGAAGTGGACAAACCCTTGAAGAGGTGACAAATTTAGGGAATTATGTCCTTTAAGAGGTTGACCAGGGTTGTGTACAAACCCTCGAAACAACAGCATTTTAAGTGTACTGGCCCTTTAAGAGGTGGACCTGGGAAGCTTACAGACCTTTAAAATTGGCAATACTTTAAGGTGACTGGCCTATGAAGAGGATGACCATGGAAGTGGACAGTCCTTAAAGATGCATTATTGTGTGTGGGTGGCCTTCTAAGAGACAACCCTGGGAATGGACAGACCTTTGGAAATGTCAATGTGGCTTATGAAGTGGAAAGCCACTTGAACATGTGACATGTTTTGCAGACTGGCCCTTTAAGAGGCAGACCCTAGAAGTGGACAAACCCTTGAAGAGGTGGCAAATTTAGGGAATTATGTCCTTTAAGAGGTTGACCAGGGTTGTGTACAAACCCTCGAAACAACAGCATTTTAAGTGTACTGGCCCTTTAAGAGGTGGACCTGGGAAGCTTACGGACCTTTAAAATTGGCAATACTTTAAGGTGACTGGCCTATGAAGAGGATGACCATGGAAGTGGACAGTCCTTAAAGATGCATTATTGTGTGTGGGTGGCCTTCTAAGAGACAACCCTGGGAATGGACAGACCTTTGGAAATGTCAATGTGGCTTATGAAGTGGAAATCCACTTGAACATGTGACATGTTTTGATGACTGGCCCTTTAAGAGGCAGACCTAGATGTGGACAAACCCTTGAAGAGGTGACAAATTTAGGGAATTATGTCCTTTAAGAGGTTGACCAGGGTTGTGTACAAACCCTCAAAACAACAGCATTTTAAGTGTACTGGCCCTTTAAGAGGTGGACCTGGGAAGCTTACGGACCTTTAAAATTGGCAATACTTTAAGGTGACTGGCCTATGAAGAGGATGACCATGGAAGTGGACAGTCCTTAAAGATGCATTATTGTGTGTGGGTGGCCTTCTAAGAGACAACCCTGGGAATGGACAGACCTTTGGAAATATCAATGTGGCTTATGAAGTGGAAAGCCACTTGAACATGTGACATGTTTTGCAGACTGGCCCTTTAAGAGGCAGACCCTAGAAGTGGACAAACCCTTGAAGAGGTGGCAAATTTAGGGAATTATGTCCTTTAAGAGGTTGACCAGGGTTGTGTACAAACCCTCGAAACAACAGCATTTTAAGTGTACTGGCCCTTTAAGAGGTGGACCTGGGAAGCTTACGGACCTTTAAAATTGGCAATACTTTAAGGTGACTGGCCTATGAAGAGGATGACCATGGAAGTGGACAGTCCTTAAAGATGCATTATTGTGTGTGGGTGGCCTTCTAAGAGACAACCCTGGGAATGGACAGACCTTTGGAAATGTCAATGTGGCTTATGAAGTGGAAAGCCACTTGAACATGTGACATGTTTTGCGGACTGGCCCTTTAAGAGGCAGACCCTAGAAGTGGACAAACCCTTGAAGAGGTGACAAATTTAGGGAATTATGTCCTTTAAGAGGTTGACCAGGGTTGTGTACAAACCCTCGAAACAACAGCATTTTAAGTGTACTGGCCCTTTAAGAGGTGGACCCGGGAAGCTTACGGACCTTTAAAATTGGCAATACTTTAAGGTGACTGGCCTATGAAGAGGATGACCATGGAAGTGGACAGTCCTTAAAGATGCATTATTATGTGTGGGTGGCCTTCTAAGAGACAACCCTGGGAATGGACAGACCTTTGGAAATGTCAATGTGGCTTATGAAGTGGAAAGCCACTTGAACATGTGACATGTTTTGCGGACTGGCCCTTTAAGAGGCAGACCCTAGAAGTGGACAAACCCTTGAAGAGGTGACAAATTTAGGGAATTATGTCCTTTAAGAGGTTGACCAGGGTTGTGTACAAACCCTCGAAACAACAGCATTTTAAGTGTACTGGCCCTTTAAGAGGTGGACCCGGGAAGCTTACGGACCTTTAAAATTGGCAATACTTTAAGGTGACTGGCCTATGAAGAGGATGACCATGGAAGTGGACAGTCCTTAAAGATGCATTATTGTGTGTGGGTGGCCTTCTAAGAGACAACCCTGGGAATGGACAGACCTTTGGAAATGTCAATGTGGCTTATGAAGTGGAAAGCCACTTGAACATGTGACATGTTTTGCGGACTGGCCCTTTAAGAGGCAGACCCTAGAAGTGGACAAACCCTTGAAGAGGTGACAAATTTAGGGAATTATGTCCTTTAAGAGGTTGACCAGGGTTGTGTACAAACCCTCGAAACAACAGCATTTTAAGTGTACTGGCCCTTTAAGAGGTGGACCTGGGAAGCTTACGGACCTTTAAAATTGGCAATACTTTAAGGTGACTGGCCTATGAAGAGGATGACCATGGAAGTGGACAGTCCTTAAAGATGCATTATTGTGTGTGGGTGGCCTTCTAAGAGACAACCCTGGGAATGGACAGACCTTTGGAAATGTCAATGTGGCTTATGAAGTGGAAAGCCACTTGAACATGTGACATGTTTTGCGGACTGGCCCTTTAAGAGGCAGACCCTAGAAGTGGACAAACCCTTGAAGAGGTGGCAAATTTAGGGAATTATGTCCTTTAAGAGGTTGACCAGGGTTGTGTACAAACCCTCGAAACAACAGCATTTTAAGTGTACTGGCCCTTTAAGAGGTGGACCTGGGAAGCTTACGGACCTTTAAAATTGGCAATACTTTAAGGTGACTGGCCTATGAAGAGGATGACCATGGAAGTGGACAGTCCTTAAAGATGCATTATTGTGTGTGGGTGGCCTTCTAAGAGACAACCCTGGGAATGGACAGACCTTTGGAAATGTCAATGTGGCTTATGAAGTGGAAAGCCACTTGAACATGTGACATGTTTTGCGGACTGGCCCTTTAAGAGGCAGACCCTAGAAGTGGACAAACCCTTGAAGAGGTGACAAATTTAGGGAATTATGTCCTTTAAGAGGTTGACCAGGGTTGTGTACAAACCCTCGAAACAACAGCATTTTAAGTGTACTGGCCCTTTAAGAGGTGGACCTGGGAAGCTTACGGACCTTTAAAATTGGCAATACTTTAAGGTGACTGGCCTATGAAGAGGATGACCATGGAAGTGGACAGTCCTTAAAGATGCATTATTGTGTGTGGGTGGCCTTCTAAGAGACAACCCTGGGAATGGACAGACCTTTGGAAATGTCAATGTGGCTTATGAAGTGGAAAGCCACTTGAACATGTGACATGTTTTGCGGACTGGCCCTTTAAGAGGCAGACCCTAGAAGTGGACAAACCCTTGAAGAGGTGACAAATTTAGGGAATTATGTCCTTTAAGAGGTTGACCAGGGTTGTGTACAAACCCTCGAAACAACAGCATTTTAAGTGTACTGGCCCTTTAAGAGGTGGACCTGGGAAGCTTACGGACCTTTAAAATTGGCAATACTTTAAGGTGACTGGCCTATGAAGAGGATGACCATGGAAGTGGACAGTCCTTAAAGATGCATTATTGTGTGTGGGTGGCCTTCTAAGAGACAACCCTGGGAATGGACAGACCTTTGGAAATGTCAATGTGGCTTATGAAGTGGAAATCCACTTGAACATGTGACATGTTTTGATGACTGGCCCTTTAAGAGGCAGACCCTAGATGTGGACAAACCCTTGAAGAGGTGACAAATTTAGGGAATTATGTCCTTTAAGAGGTTGACCAGGGTTGTGTACAAACCCTCGAAACAACAGCATTTTAAGTGTACTGGCCCTTTAAGAGGTGGACCTGGGAAGCTTACGGACCTTTAAAATTGGCAATACTTTAAGGTGACTGGCCTATGAAGAGGATGACCATGGAAGTGGACAGTCCTTAAAGATGCATTATTGTGTGTGGGTGGCCTTCTAAGAGACAACCCTGGGAATGGACAGACCTTTGGAAATGTCAATGTGGCTTATGAAGTGGAAAGCCACTTGAACATGTGACATGTTTTGCGGACTGGCCCTTTAAGAGGCAGACCCTAGAAGTGGACAAACCCTTGAAGAGGTGACAAATTTAGGGAATTATGTCCTTTAAGAGGTTGACCAGGGTTGTGTACAAACCCTCGAAACAACAGCATTTTAAGTGTACTGGCCCTTTAAGAGGTGGACCTGGGAAGCTTACGGACCTTTAAAATTGGCAATACTTTAAGGTGACTGGCCTATGAAGAGGATGACCATGGAAGTGGACAGTCCTTAAAGATGCATTATTGTGTGTGGGTGGCCTTCTAAGAGACAACCCTGGGAATGGACAGACCTTTGGAAATGTCAATGTGGCTTATGAAGTGGAAAGCCACTTGAACATGTGACATGTTTTGCGGACTGGCCCTTTAAGAGGCAGACCCTAGAAGTGGACAAACCCTTGAAGAGGTGACAAATTTAGGGAATTATGTCCTTTAAGAGGTTGACCAGGGTTGTGTACAAACCCTCGAAACAACAGCATTTTAAGTGTACTGGCCCTTTAAGAGGTGGACCTGGGAAGCTTACAGACCTTTAAAATTGGCAATACTTTAAGGTGACTGGCCTATGAAGAGGATGACCATGGAAGTGGACAGTCCTTAAAGATGCATTATTGTGTGTGGGTGGCCTTCTAAGAGACAACCCTGGGAATGGACAGACCTTTGGAAATGTCAATGTGGCTTATGAAGTGGAAAGCCACTTGAACATGTGACATGTTTTGCAGACTGGCCCTTTAAGAGGCAGACCCTAGAAGTGGACAAACCCTTGAAGAGGTGGCAAATTTAGGGAATTATGTCCTTTAAGAGGTTGACCAGGGTTGTGTACAAACCCTCGAAACAACAGCATTTTAAGTGTACTGGCCCTTTAAGAGGTGGACCTGGGAAGCTTACGGACCTTTAAAATTGGCAATACTTTAAGGTGACTGGCCTATGAAGAGGATGACCATGGAAGTGGACAGTCCTTAAAGATGCATTATTGTGTGTGGGTGGCCTTCTAAGAGACAACCCTGGGAATGGACAGACCTTTGGAAATGTCAATGTGGCTTATGAAGTGGAAATCCACTTGAACATGTGACATGTTTTGATGACTGGCCCTTTAAGAGGCAGACCTAGATGTGGACAAACCCTTGAAGAGGTGACAAATTTAGGGAATTATGTCCTTTAAGAGGTTGACCAGGGTTGTGTACAAACCCTCGAAACAACAGCATTTTAAGTGTACTGGCCCTTTAAGAGGTGGACCTGGGAAGCTTACGGACCTTTAAAATTGGCAATACTTTAAGGTGACTGGCCTATGAAGAGGATGACCATGGAAGTGGACAGTCCTTAAAGATGCATTATTGTGTGTGGGTGGCCTTCTAAGAGACAACCCTGGGAATGGACAGACCTTTGGAAATATCAATGTGGCTTATGAAGTGGAAAGCCACTTGAACATGTGACATGTTTTGCAGACTGGCCCTTTAAGAGGCAGACCCTAGAAGTGGACAAACCCTTGAAGAGGTGGCAAATTTAGGGAATTATGTCCTTTAAGAGGTTGACCAGGGTTGTGTACAAACCCTCGAAACAACAGCATTTTAAGTGTACTGGCCCTTTAAGAGGTGGACCTGGGAAGCTTACGGACCTTTAAAATTGGCAATACTTTAAGGTGACTGGCCTATGAAGAGGATGACCATGGAAGTGGACAGTCCTTAAAGATGCATTATTGTGTGTGGGTGGCCTTCTAAGAGACAACCCTGGGAATGGACAGACCTTTGGAAATGTCAATGTGGCTTATGAAGTGGAAATCCACTTGAACATGTGACATGTTTTGATGACTGGCCCTTTAAGAGGCAGACCTAGATGTGGACAAACCCTTGAAGAGGTGACAAATTTAGGGAATTATGTCCTTTAAGAGGTTGACCAGGGTTGTGTACAAACCCTCGAAACAACAGCATTTTAAGTGTACTGGCCCTTTAAGAGGTGGACCTGGGAAGCTTACGGACCTTTAAAATTGGCAATACTTTAAGGTGACTGGCCTATGAAGAGGATGACCATGGAAGTGGACAGTCCTTAAAGATGCATTATTGTGTGTGGGTGGCCTTCTAAGAGACAACCCTGGGAATGGACAGACCTTTGGAAATATCAATGTGGCTTATGAAGTGGAAAGCCACTTGAACATGTGACATGTTTTGCAGACTGGCCCTTTAAGAGGCAGACCCTAGAAGTGGACAAACCCTTGAAGAGGTGGCAAATTTAGGGAATTATGTCCTTTAAGAGGTTGACCAGGGTTGTGTACAAACCCTCGAAACAACAGCATTTTAAGTGTACTGGCCCTTTAAGAGGTGGACCCGGGAAGCTTACGGACCTTTAAAATTGGCAATACTTTAAGGTGACTGGCCTATGAAGAGGATGACCATGGAAGTGGACAGTCCTTAAAGATGCATTATTGTGTGTGGGTGGCCTTCTAAGAGACAACCCTGGGAATGGACAGACCTTTGGAAATGTCAATGTGGCTTATAAAGTGGAAAGCCACTTGAACATGTGACATGTTTTGCGGACTGGCCCTTTAAGAGGCAGACCCTAGAAGTGGACAAACCCTTGAAGAGGTGACAAATTTAGGGAATTATGTCCTTTAAGAGGTTGACCAGGGTTGTGTACAAACCCTCGAAACAACAGCATTTTAAGTGTACTGGCCCTTTAAGAGGTGGACCCGGGAAGCTTACGGACCTTTAAAATTGGCAATACTTTAAGGTGACTGGCCTATGAAGAGGATGACCATGGAAGTGGACAGTCCTTAAAGATGCATTATTGTGTGTGGGTGGCCTTCTAAGAGACAACCCTGGGAATGGACAGACCTTTGGAAATGTCAATGTGGCTTATGAAGTGGAAAGCCACTTGAACATGTGACATGTTTTGCGGACTGGCCCTTTAAGAGGCAGACCCTAGAAGAGGACAAACCCTTGAAGAGGTGACAAATTTAGGGAATTATGTCCTTTAAGAGGTTGACCAGGGTTGTGTACAAACCCTCGAAACAACAGCATTTTAAGTGTACTGGCCCTTTAAGAGGTGGACCCGGGAAGCTTACGGACCTTTAAAATTGGCAATACTTTAAGGTGACTGGCCTATGAAGAGGATGACCATGGAAGTGGACAGTCCTTAAAGATGCATTATTGTGTGTGGGTGGCCTTCTAAGAGACAACCCTGGGAATGGACAGACCTTTGGAAATGTCAATGTGGCTTATGAAGTGGAAAGCCACTTAAACATGTGACATGTTTTGCGGACTGGCCCTTTAAGAGGCAGACCCTAGAAGTGGACAAACCCTTGAAGAGGTGACAAATTTAGGGAATTATGTCCTTTAAGAGGTTGACCAGGGTTGTGTACAAACCCTCGAAACAACAGCATTTTAAGTGTACTGGCCCTTTAAGAGGTGGACCCGGGAAGCTTACGGACCTTTAAAATTGGCAATACTTTAAGGTGACTGGCCTATGAAGAGGATGACCATGGAAGTGGACAGTCCTTAAAGATGCATTATTGTGTGTGGGTGGCCTTCTAAGAGACAACCCTGGGAATGGACAGACCTTTGGAAATGTCAATGTGGCTTATGAAGTGGAAAGCCACTTGAACATGTGACATGTTTTGCGGACTGGCCCTTTAAGAGGCAGACCCTAGATGTGGACAAACCCTTGAAGAGGTGACAAATTTAGGGAATTATGTCCTTTAAGAGGTTGACCAGGGTTGTGTACAAACCCTCGAAACAACAGCATTTTAAGTGTACTGGCCCTTTAAGAGGTGGACCTGGGAAGCTTACGGACCTTTAAAATTGGCAATACTTTAAGGTGACTGGCCTATGAAGAGGATGACCATGGAAGTGGACAGTCCTTAAAGATGCATTATTGTGTGTGGGTGGCCTTCTAAGAGACAACCCTGGGAATGGACAGACCTTTGGAAATGTCAATGTGGCTTATGAAGTGGAAAGCCACTTGAACATGTGACATGTTTTGCGGACTGGCCCTTTAAGAGGCAGACCCTAGAAGTGGGCAAACCCTTGAAGAGGTGACAAATTTAGGGAATTATGTCCTTTAAGAGGTTGACCAGGGTTGTGTACAAACCCTCGAAACAACAGCATTTTAAGTGTACTGGCCCTTTAAGAGGTGGACCTGGGAAGCTTACGGACCTTTAAAATTGGCAATACTTTAAGGTGACTGGCCTATGAAGAGGATGACCATGGAAGTGGACAGTCCTTAAAGATGCATTATTGTGTGTGGGTGGCCTTCTAAGAGACAACCCTGGGAATGGACAGACCTTTGGAAATGTCAATGTGGCTTATGAAGTGGAAAGCCACTTGAACATGTGACATGTTTTGCGGACTGGCCCTTTTAAGAGGCAGACCCTAGAAGTGGACAAACCCTTGAAGAGGTGACAAATTTAGGGAATTATGTCCTTTAAGAGGTTGACCAGGGTTGTGTACAAACCCTCGAAACAACAGCATTTTAAGTGTACTGGCCCTTTAAGAGGTGGACCCGGGAAGCTTACGGACCTTTAAAATTGGCAATACTTTAAGGTGACTGGCCTATGAAGAGGATGACCATGGAAGTGGACAGTCCTTAAAGATGCATTATTGTGTGTGGGTGGCCTTCTAAGAGACAACCCTGGGAATGGACAGACCTTTGGAAATGTCAATGTGGCTTATGAAGTGGAAAGCCACTTGAACATGTGACATGTTTTGCGGACTGGCCCTTTAAGAGGCAGACCCTAGAAGTGGACAAACCCTTGAAGAGGTGACAAATTTAGGGAATTATGTCCTTTAAGAGGTTGACCAGGGTTGTGTACAAACCCTCGAAACAACAGCATTTTAAGTGTACTGGCCCTTTAAGAGGTGGACTCGGGAAGCTTACGGACCTTTAAAATTGGCAATACTTTAAGGTGACTGGCCTATGAAGAGGATGACCATGGAAGTGGACAGTCCTTAAAGATGCATTATTGTGTGTGGGTGGCCTTCTAAGAGACAACCCTGGGAATGGACAGACCTTTGGAAATGTCAATGTGGCTTATGAAGTGGAAAGCCACTTGAACATGTGACATGTTTTGCGGACTGGCCCTTTAAGAGGCAGACCCTAGAAGTGGACAAACCCTTGAAGAGGTGACAAATTTAGGGAATTATGTCCTTTAAGAGGTTGACCAGGGTTGTGTACAAACCCTCGAAACAACAGCATTTTAAGTGTACTGGCCCTTTAAGAGGTGGACCTGGGAAGCTTACGGACCTTTAAAATTGGCAATACTTTAAGGTGACTGGCCTATGAAGAGGATGACCATGGAAGTGGACAGTCCTTAAAGATGCATTATTGTGTGTGGGTGGCCTTCTAAGAGACAACCCTGGGAATGGACAGACCTTTGGAAATGTCAATGTGGCTTATGAAGTGGAAAGCCACTTGAACATGTGACATGTTTTGCGGACTGGCCCTTTAAGAGGCAGACCCTAGAAGTGGACAAACCCTTGAAGAGGTGACAAATTTAGGGAATTATGTCCTTTAAGAGGTTGACCAGGGTTGTGTACAAACCCTCGAAACAACAGCATTTTAAGTGTACTGGCCCTTTAAGAGGTGGACCTGGGAAGCTTACGGACCTTTAAAATTGGCAATACTTTAAGGTGACTGGCCTATGAAGAGGATGACCATGGAAGTGGACAGTCCTTAAAGATGCATTATTGTGTGTGGGTGGCCTTCTAAGAGACAACCCTGGGAATGGACAGACCTTTGGAAATGTCAATGTGGCTTATGAAGTGGAAAGCCACTTGAACATGTGACATGTTTTGCGGACTGGCCCTTTAAGAGGCAGACCCTAGAAGTGGACAAACCCTTGAAGAGGTGGCAGATTTAGGGAATTATGTCCTTTAAGAGGTTGACCAGGGTTGTGTACAAACCCTCGAAACTACAGCATTTTAAGTGTACTGGCCCTTTAAGAGGTGGACCTGGGAAGCTTACGGACCTTTAAAATTGGCAATACTTTAAGGTGACTGGCCTATGAAGAGGATGACCATGGAAGTGGACAGTCCTTAAAGATGCATTATTGTGTGTGGGTGGCCTTCTAAGAGACAACCCTGGGAATGGACAGACCTTTGGAAATGTCAATGTGGCTTATGAAGTGGAAAGCCACTTGAACATGTGACATGTTTTGCGGACTGGCCCTTTAAGAGGCAGACCCTAGAAGTGGACAAACCCTTGAAGAGGTGACAAATTTAGGGAATTATGTCCTTTAAGAGGTTGACCAGGGTTGTGTACAAACCCTCGAAACAACAGCATTTTAAGTGTACTGGCCCTTTAAGAGGTGGACCTGGGAAGCTTACGGACCTTTAAAATTGGCAATACTTTAAGGTGACTGGCCTATGAAGAGGATGACCATGGAAGTGGACAGTCCTTAAAGATGCATTATTGTGTGTGGGTGGCCTTCTAAGAGACAACCCTGGGAATGGACAGACCTTTGGAAATGTCAATGTGGCTTATGAAGTGGAAATCCACTTGAACATGTGACATGTTTTGATGACTGGCCCTTTAAGAGGCAGACCCTAGATGTGGACAAACCCTTGAAGAGGTGACAAATTTAGGGAATTATGTCCTTTAAGAGGTTGACCAGGGTTGTGTACAAACCCTCGAAACAACAGCATTTTAAGTGTACTGGCCCTTTAAGAGGTGGACCTGGGAAGCTTACGGACCTTTAAAATTGGCAATACTTTAAGGTGACTGGCCTATGAAGAGGATGACCATGGAAGTGGACAGTCCTTAAAGATGCATTATTGTGTGTGGGTGGCCTTCTAAGAGACAACCCTGGGAATGGACAGACCTTTGGAAATGTCAATGTGGCTTATGAAGTGGAAATCCACTTGAACATGTGACATGTTTTGATGACTGGCCCTTTAAGAGGCAGACCTAGATGTGGACAAACCCTTGAAGAGGTGACAAATTTAGGGAATTATGTCCTTTAAGAGGTTGACCAGGGTTGTGTACAAACCCTCGAAACAACAGCATTTTAAGTGTACTGGCCCTTTAAGAGGTGGACCTGGGAAGCTTACGGACCTTTAAAATTGGCAATACTTTAAGGTGACTGGCCTATGAAGAGGATGACCATGGAAGTGGACAGTCCTTAAAGATGCATTATTGTGTGTGGGTGGCCTTCTAAGAGACAACCCTGGGAATGGACAGACCTTTGGAAATGTCAATGTGGCTTATGAAGTGGAAAGCCACTTGAACATGTGACATGTTTTGCGGACTGGCCCTTTAAGAGGCAGACCCTAGAAGTGGACAAACCCTTGAAGAGGTGACAAATTTAGGGAATTATGTCCTTTAAGAGGTTGACCAGGGTTGTGTACAAACCCTCGAAACAACAGCATTTTAAGTGTACTGGCCCTTTAAGAGGTGGACCCGGGAAGCTTACGGACCTTTAAAATTGGCAATACTTTAAGGTGACTGGCCTATGAAGAGGATGACCATGGAAGTGGACAGTCCTTAAAGATGCATTATTGTGTGTGGGTGGCCTTCTAAGAGACAACCCTGGGAATGGACAGACCTTTGGAAATGTCAATGTGGCTTATGAAGTGGAAAGCCACTTGAACATGTGACATGTTTTGCGGACTGGCCCTTTAAGAGGCAGACCCTAGAAGTGGACAAACCCTTGAAGAGGTGACAAATTTAGGGAATTATGTCCTTTAAGAGGTTGACCAGGGTTGTGTACAAACCCTCGAAACAACAGCATTTTAAGTGTACTGGCCCTTTAAGAGGTGGACCCGGGAAGCTTACGGACCTTTAAAATTGGCAATACTTTAAGGTGACTGGCCTATGAAGAGGATGACCATGGAAGTGGACAGTCCTTAAAGATGCATTATTGTGTGTGGGTGGCCTTCTAAGAGACAACCCTGGGAATGGACAGACCTTTGGAAATGTCAATGTGGCTTATGAAGTGGAAAGCCACTTGAACATGTGACATGTTTTGCGGACTGGCCCTTTAAGAGGCAGACCCTAGAAGTGGACAAACCCTTGAAGAGGTGACAAATTTAGGGAATTATGTCCTTTAAGAGGTTGACCAGGGTTGTGTACAAACCCTCGAAACAACAGCATTTTAAGTGTACTGGCCCTTTAAGAGGTGGACCCGGGAAGCTTACGGACCTTTAAAATTGGCAATACTTTAAGGTGACTGGCCTATGAAGAGGATGACCATGGAAGTGGACAGTCCTTAAAGATGCATTATTGTGTGTGGGTGGCCTTCTAAGAGACAACCCTGGGAATGGACAGACCTTTGGAAATGTCAATGTGGCTTATGAAGTGGAAAGCCACTTGAACATGTGACATGTTTTGCGGACTGGCCCTTTAAGAGGCAGACCCTAGATGTGGACAAACCCTTGAAGAGGTGACAAATTTAGGGAATTATGTCCTTTAAGAGGTTGACCAGGGTTGTGTACAAACCCTCGAAACAACAGCATTTTAAGTGTACTGGCCCTTTAAGAGGTGGACCTGGGAAGCTTACGGACCTTTAAAATTGGCAATACTTTAAGGTGACTGGCCTATGAAGAGGATGACCATGGAAGTGGACAGTCCTTAAAGATGCATTATTGTGTGTGGGTGGCCTTCTAAGAGACAACCCTGGGAATGGACAGACCTTTGGAAATGTCAATGTGGCTTATGAAGTGGAAAGCCACTTGAACATGTGACATGTTTTGCGGACTGGCCCTTTAAGAGGCAGACCCTAGAAGTGGGCAAACCCTTGAAGAGGTGACAAATTTAGGGAATTATGTCCTTTAAGAGGTTGACCAGGGTTGTGTACAAACCCTCGAAACAACAGCATTTTAAGTGTACTGGCCCTTTAAGAGGTGGACCTGGGAAGCTTACGGACCTTTAAAATTGGCAATACTTTAAGGTGACTGGCCTATGAAGAGGATGACCATGGAAGTGGACAGTCCTTAAAGATGCATTATTGTGTGTGGGTGGCCTTCTAAGAGACAACCCTGGGAATGGACAGACCTTTGGAAATGTCAATGTGGCTTATGAAGTGGAAAGCCACTTGAACATGTGACATGTTTTGCGGACTGGCCCTTTTAAGAGGCAGACCCTAGAAGTGGACAAACCCTTGAAGAGGTGACAAATTTAGGGAATTATGTCCTTTAAGAGGTTGACCAGGGTTGTGTACAAACCCTCGAAACAACAGCATTTTAAGTGTACTGGCCCTTTAAGAGGTGGACCCGGGAAGCTTACGGACCTTTAAAATTGGCAATACTTTAAGGTGACTGGCCTATGAAGAGGATGACCATGGAAGTGGACAGTCCTTAAAGATGCATTATTGTGTGTGGGTGGCCTTCTAAGAGACAACCCTGGGAATGGACAGACCTTTGGAAATGTCAATGTGGCTTATGAAGTGGAAAGCCACTTGAACATGTGACATGTTTTGCGGACTGGCCCTTTAAGAGGCAGACCCTAGAAGTGGACAAACCCTTGAAGAGGTGACAAATTTAGGGAATTATGTCCTTTAAGAGGTTGACCAGGGTTGTGTACAAACCCTCGAAACAACAGCATTTTAAGTGTACTGGCCCTTTAAGAGGTGGACTCGGGAAGCTTACGGACCTTTAAAATTGGCAATACTTTAAGGTGACTGGCCTATGAAGAGGATGACCATGGAAGTGGACAGTCCTTAAAGATGCATTATTGTGTGTGGGTGGCCTTCTAAGAGACAACCCTGGGAATGGACAGACCTTTGGAAATGTCAATGTGGCTTATGAAGTGGAAAGCCACTTGAACATGTGACATGTTTTGCGGACTGGCCCTTTAAGAGGCAGACCCTAGAAGTGGACAAACCCTTGAAGAGGTGACAAATTTAGGGAATTATGTCCTTTAAGAGGTTGACCAGGGTTGTGTACAAACCCTCGAAACAACAGCATTTTAAGTGTACTGGCCCTTTAAGAGGTGGACCTGGGAAGCTTACGGACCTTTAAAATTGGCAATACTTTAAGGTGACTGGCCTATGAAGAGGATGACCATGGAAGTGGACAGTCCTTAAAGATGCATTATTGTGTGTGGGTGGCCTTCTAAGAGACAACCCTGGGAATGGACAGACCTTTGGAAATGTCAATGTGGCTTATGAAGTGGAAAGCCACTTGAACATGTGACATGTTTTGCGGACTGGCCCTTTAAGAGGCAGACCCTAGAAGTGGACAAACCCTTGAAGAGGTGACAAATTTAGGGAATTATGTCCTTTAAGAGGTTGACCAGGGTTGTGTACAAACCCTCGAAACAACAGCATTTTAAGTGTACTGGCCCTTTAAGAGGTGGACCTGGGAAGCTTACGGACCTTTAAAATTGGCAATACTTTAAGGTGACTGGCCTATGAAGAGGATGACCATGGAAGTGGACAGTCCTTAAAGATGCATTATTGTGTGTGGGTGGCCTTCTAAGAGACAACCCTGGGAATGGACAGACCTTTGGAAATGTCAATGTGGCTTATGAAGTGGAAAGCCACTTGAACATGTGACATGTTTTGCGGACTGGCCCTTTAAGAGGCAGACCCTAGAAGTGGACAAACCCTTGAAGAGGTGGCAGATTTAGGGAATTATGTCCTTTAAGAGGTTGACCAGGGTTGTGTACAAACCCTCGAAACAACAGCATTTTAAGTGTACTGGCCCTTTAAGAGGTGGACCTGGGAAGCTTACGGACCTTTAAAATTGGCAATACTTTAAGGTGACTGGCCTATGAAGAGGATGACCATGGAAGTGGACAGTCCTTAAAGATGCATTATTGTGTGTGGGTGGCCTTCTAAGAGACAACCCTGGGAATGGACAGACCTTTGGAAATGTCAATGTGGCTTATGAAGTGGAAATCCACTTGAACATGTGACATGTTTTGATGACTGGCCCTTTAAGAGGCAGACCTAGATGTGGACAAACCCTTGAAGAGGTGACAAATTTAGGGAATTATGTCCTTTAAGAGGTTGACCAGGGTTGTGTACAAACCCTCGAAACAACAGCATTTTAAGTGTACTGGCCCTTTAAGAGGTGGACCTGGGAAGCTTACGGACCTTTAAAATTGGCAATACTTTAAGGTGACTGGCCTATGAAGAGGATGACCATGGAAGTGGACAGTCCTTAAAGATGCATTATTGTGTGTGGGTGGCCTTCTAAGAGACAACCCTGGGAATGGACAGACCTTTGGAAATGTCAATGTGGCTTATGAAGTGGAAAGCCACTTGAACATGTGACATGTTTTGCGGACTGGCCCTTTAAGAGGCAGACCCTAGAAGTGGACAAACCCTTGAAGAGGTGACAAATTTAGGGAATTATGTCCTTTAAGAGGTTGACCAGGGTTGTGTACAAACCCTCGAAACAACAGCATTTTAAGTGTACTGGCCCTTTAAGAGGTGGACCCGGGAAGCTTACGGACCTTTAAAATTGGCAATACTTTAAGGTGACTGGCCTATGAAGAGGATGACCATGGAAGTGGACAGTCCTTAAAGATGCATTATTGTGTGTGGGTGGCCTTCTAAGAGACAACCCTGGGAATGGACAGACCTTTGGAAATGTCAATGTGGCTTATGAAGTGGAAAGCCACTTGAACATGTGACATGTTTTGCGGACTGGCCCTTTAAGAGGCAGACCCTAGAAGTGGACAAACCCTTGAAGAGGTGACAAATTTAGGGAATTATGTCCTTTAAGAGGTTGACCAGGGTTGTGTACAAACCCTCGAAACAACAGCATTTTAAGTGTACTGGCCCTTTAAGAGGTGGACCCGGGAAGCTTACGGACCTTTAAAATTGGCAATACTTTAAGGTGACTGGCCTATGAAGAGGATGACCATGGAAGTGGACAGTCCTTAAAGATGCATTATTGTGTGTGGGTGGCCTTCTAAGAGACAACCCTGGGAATGGACAGACCTTTGGAAATGTCAATGTGGCTTATGAAGTGGAAAGCCACTTGAACATGTGACATGTTTTGCGGACTGGCCCTTTAAGAGGCAGACCCTAGAAGTGGACAAACCCTTGAAGAGGTGACAAATTTAGGGAATTATGTCCTTTAAGAGGTTGACCAGGGTTGTGTACAAACCCTCGAAACAACAGCATTTTAAGTGTACTGGCCCTTTAAGAGGTGGACCCGGGAAGCTTACGGACCTTTAAAATTGGCAATACTTTAAGGTGACTGGCCTATGAAGAGGATGACCATGGAAGTGGACAGTCCTTAAAGATGCATTATTGTGTGTGGGTGGCCTTCTAAGAGACAACCCTGGGAATGGACAGACCTTTGGAAATGTCAATGTGGCTTATGAAGTGGAAAGCCACTTGAACATGTGACATGTTTTGCGGACTGGCCCTTTAAGAGGCAGACCCTAGATGTGGACAAACCCTTGAAGAGGTGACAAATTTAGGGAATTATGTCCTTTAAGAGGTTGACCAGGGTTGTGTACAAACCCTCGAAACAACAGCATTTTAAGTGTACTGGCCCTTTAAGAGGTGGACCTGGGAAGCTTACGGACCTTTAAAATTGGCAATACTTTAAGGTGACTGGCCTATGAAGAGGATGACCATGGAAGTGGACAGTCCTTAAAGATGCATTATTGTGTGTGGGTGGCCTTCTAAGAGACAACCCTGGGAATGGACAGACCTTTGGAAATGTCAATGTGGCTTATGAAGTGGAAAGCCACTTGAACATGTGACATGTTTTGCGGACTGGCCCTTTAAGAGGCAGACCCTAGAAGTGGGCAAACCCTTGAAGAGGTGACAAATTTAGGGAATTATGTCCTTTAAGAGGTTGACCAGGGTTGTGTACAAACCCTCGAAACAACAGCATTTTAAGTGTACTGGCCCTTTAAGAGGTGGACCTGGGAAGCTTACGGACCTTTAAAATTGGCAATACTTTAAGGTGACTGGCCTATGAAGAGGATGACCATGGAAGTGGACAGTCCTTAAAGATGCATTATTGTGTGTGGGTGGCCTTCTAAGAGACAACCCTGGGAATGGACAGACCTTTGGAAATGTCAATGTGGCTTATGAAGTGGAAAGCCACTTGAACATGTGACATGTTTTGCGGACTGGCCCTTTTAAGAGGCAGACCCTAGAAGTGGACAAACCCTTGAAGAGGTGACAAATTTAGGGAATTATGTCCTTTAAGAGGTTGACCAGGGTTGTGTACAAACCCTCGAAACAACAGCATTTTAAGTGTACTGGCCCTTTAAGAGGTGGACCCGGGAAGCTTACGGACCTTTAAAATTGGCAATACTTTAAGGTGACTGGCCTATGAAGAGGATGACCATGGAAGTGGACAGTCCTTAAAGATGCATTATTGTGTGTGGGTGGCCTTCTAAGAGACAACCCTGGGAATGGACAGACCTTTGGAAATGTCAATGTGGCTTATGAAGTGGAAAGCCACTTGAACATGTGACATGTTTTGCGGACTGGCCCTTTAAGAGGCAGACCCTAGAAGTGGACAAACCCTTGAAGAGGTGACAAATTTAGGGAATTATGTCCTTTAAGAGGTTGACCAGGGTTGTGTACAAACCCTCGAAACAACAGCATTTTAAGTGTACTGGCCCTTTAAGAGGTGGACTCGGGAAGCTTACGGACCTTTAAAATTGGCAATACTTTAAGGTGACTGGCCTATGAAGAGGATGACCATGGAAGTGGACAGTCCTTAAAGATGCATTATTGTGTGTGGGTGGCCTTCTAAGAGACAACCCTGGGAATGGACAGACCTTTGGAAATGTCAATGTGGCTTATGAAGTGGAAAGCCACTTGAACATGTGACATGTTTTGCGGACTGGCCCTTTAAGAGGCAGACCCTAGAAGTGGACAAACCCTTGAAGAGGTGACAAATTTAGGGAATTATGTCCTTTAAGAGGTTGACCAGGGTTGTGTACAAACCCTCGAAACAACAGCATTTTAAGTGTACTGGCCCTTTAAGAGGTGGACCTGGGAAGCTTACGGACCTTTAAAATTGGCAATACTTTAAGGTGACTGGCCTATGAAGAGGATGACCATGGAAGTGGACAGTCCTTAAAGATGCATTATTGTGTGTGGGTGGCCTTCTAAGAGACAACCCTGGGAATGGACAGACCTTTGGAAATGTCAATGTGGCTTATGAAGTGGAAAGCCACTTGAACATGTGACATGTTTTGCGGACTGGCCCTTTAAGAGGCAGACCCTAGAAGTGGACAAACCCTTGAAGAGGTGACAAATTTAGGGAATTATGTCCTTTAAGAGGTTGACCAGGGTTGTGTACAAACCCTCGAAACAACAGCATTTTAAGTGTACTGGCCCTTTAAGAGGTGGACCTGGGAAGCTTACGGACCTTTAAAATTGGCAATACTTTAAGGTGACTGGCCTATGAAGAGGATGACCATGGAAGTGGACAGTCCTTAAAGATGCATTATTGTGTGTGGGTGGCCTTCTAAGAGACAACCCTGGGAATGGACAGACCTTTGGAAATGTCAATGTGGCTTATGAAGTGGAAAGCCACTTGAACATGTGACATGTTTTGCGGACTGGCCCTTTAAGAGGCAGACCCTAGAAGTGGACAAACCCTTGAAGAGGTGGCAGATTTAGGGAATTATGTCCTTTAAGAGGTTGACCAGGGTTGTGTACAAACCCTCGAAACAACAGCATTTTAAGTGTACTGGCCCTTTAAGAGGTGGACCTGGGAAGCTTACGGACCTTTAAAATTGGCAATACTTTAAGGTGACTGGCCTATGAAGAGGATGACCATGGAAGTGGACAGTCCTTAAAGATGCATTATTGTGTGTGGGTGGCCTTCTAAGAGACAACCCTGGGAATGGACAGACCTTTGGAAATGTCAATGTGGCTTATGAAGTGGAAAGCCACTTGAACATGTGACATGTTTTGCGGACTGGCCCTTTAAGAGGCAGACCCTAGAAGTGGACAAACCCTTGAAGAGGTGACAAATTTAGGGAATTATGTCCTTTAAGAGGTTGACCAGGGTTGTGTACAAACCCTCGAAACAACAGCATTTTAAGTGTACTGGCCCTTTAAGAGGTGGACCTGGGAAGCTTACGGACCTTTAAAATTGGCAATACTTTAAGGTGACTGGCCTATGAAGAGGATGACCATGGAAGTGGACAGTCCTTAAAGATGCATTATTGTGTGTGGGTGGCCTTCTAAGAGACAACCCTGGGAATGGACAGACCTTTGGAAATGTCAATGTGGCTTATGAAGTGGAAATCCACTTGAACATGTGACATGTTTTGATGACTGGCCCTTTAAGAGGCAGACCCTAGATGTGGACAAACCCTTGAAGAGGTGACAAATTTAGGGAATTATGTCCTTTAAGAGGTTGACCAGGGTTGTGTACAAACCCTCGAAACAACAGCATTTTAAGTGTACTGGCCCTTTAAGAGGTGGACCTGGGAAGCTTACGGACCTTTAAAATTGGCAATACTTTAAGGTGACTGGCCTATGAAGAGGATGACCATGGAAGTGGACAGTCCTTAAAGATGCATTATTGTGTGTGGGTGGCCTTCTAAGAGACAACCCTGGGAATGGACAGACCTTTGGAAATGTCAATGTGGCTTATGAAGTGGAAATCCACTTGAACATGTGACATGTTTTGATGACTGGCCCTTTAAGAGGCAGACCTAGATGTGGACAAACCCTTGAAGAGGTGACAAATTTAGGGAATTATGTCCTTTAAGAGGTTGACCAGGGTTGTGTACAAACCCTCGAAACAACAGCATTTTAAGTGTACTGGCCCTTTAAGAGGTGGACCTGGGAAGCTTACGGACCTTTAAAATTGGCAATACTTTAAGGTGACTGGCCTATGAAGAGGATGACCATGGAAGTGGACAGTCCTTAAAGATGCATTATTGTGTGTGGGTGGCCTTCTAAGAGACAACCCTGGGAATGGACAGACCTTTGGAAATGTCAATGTGGCTTATGAAGTGGAAAGCCACTTGAACATGTGACATGTTTTGCGGACTGGCCCTTTAAGAGGCAGACCCTAGAAGTGGACAAACCCTTGAAGAGGTGACAAATTTAGGGAATTATGTCCTTTAAGAGGTTGACCAGGGTTGTGTACAAACCCTCGAAACAACAGCATTTTAAGTGTACTGGCCCTTTAAGAGGTGGACCCGGGAAGCTTACGGACCTTTAAAATTGGCAATACTTTAAGGTGACTGGCCTATGAAGAGGATGACCATGGAAGTGGACAGTCCTTAAAGATGCATTATTGTGTGTGGGTGGCCTTCTAAGAGACAACCCTGGGAATGGACAGACCTTTGGAAATGTCAATGTGGCTTATGAAGTGGAAAGCCACTTGAACATGTGACATGTTTTGCGGACTGGCCCTTTAAGAGGCAGACCCTAGAAGTGGACAAACCCTTGAAGAGGTGACAAATTTAGGGAATTATGTCCTTTAAGAGGTTGACCAGGGTTGTGTACAAACCCTCGAAACAACAGCATTTTAAGTGTACTGGCCCTTTAAGAGGTGGACCCGGGAAGCTTACGGACCTTTAAAATTGGCAATACTTTAAGGTGACTGGCCTATGAAGAGGATGACCATGGAAGTGGACAGTCCTTAAAGATGCATTATTGTGTGTGGGTGGCCTTCTAAGAGACAACCCTGGGAATGGACAGACCTTTGGAAATGTCAATGTGGCTTATGAAGTGGAAAGCCACTTGAACATGTGACATGTTTTGCGGACTGGCCCTTTAAGAGGCAGACCCTAGAAGTGGACAAACCCTTGAAGAGGTGACAAATTTAGGGAATTATGTCCTTTAAGAGGTTGACCAGGGTTGTGTACAAACCCTCGAAACAACAGCATTTTAAGTGTACTGGCCCTTTAAGAGGTGGACCCGGGAAGCTTACGGACCTTTAAAATTGGCAATACTTTAAGGTGACTGGCCTATGAAGAGGATGACCATGGAAGTGGACAGTCCTTAAAGATGCATTATTGTGTGTGGGTGGCCTTCTAAGAGACAACCCTGGGAATGGACAGACCTTTGGAAATGTCAATGTGGCTTATGAAGTGGAAAGCCACTTGAACATGTGACATGTTTTGCGGACTGGCCCTTTAAGAGGCAGACCCTAGATGTGGACAAACCCTTGAAGAGGTGACAAATTTAGGGAATTATGTCCTTTAAGAGGTTGACCAGGGTTGTGTACAAACCCTCGAAACAACAGCATTTTAAGTGTACTGGCCCTTTAAGAGGTGGACCTGGGAAGCTTACGGACCTTTAAAATTGGCAATACTTTAAGGTGACTGGCCTATGAAGAGGATGACCATGGAAGTGGACAGTCCTTAAAGATGCATTATTGTGTGTGGGTGGCCTTCTAAGAGACAACCCTGGGAATGGACAGACCTTTGGAAATGTCAATGTGGCTTATGAAGTGGAAAGCCACTTGAACATGTGACATGTTTTGCGGACTGGCCCTTTAAGAGGCAGACCCTAGAAGTGGGCAAACCCTTGAAGAGGTGACAAATTTAGGGAATTATGTCCTTTAAGAGGTTGACCAGGGTTGTGTACAAACCCTCGAAACAACAGCATTTTAAGTGTACTGGCCCTTTAAGAGGTGGACCTGGGAAGCTTACGGACCTTTAAAATTGGCAATACTTTAAGGTGACTGGCCTATGAAGAGGATGACCATGGAAGTGGACAGTCCTTAAAGATGCATTATTGTGTGTGGGTGGCCTTCTAAGAGACAACCCTGGGAATGGACAGACCTTTGGAAATGTCAATGTGGCTTATGAAGTGGAAAGCCACTTGAACATGTGACATGTTTTGCGGACTGGCCCTTTAAGAGGCAGACCCTAGAAGTGGACAAACCCTTGAAGAGGTGACAAATTTAGGGAATTATGTCCTTTAAGAGGTTGACCAGGGTTGTGTACAAACCCTCGAAACAACAGCATTTTAAGTGTACTGGCCCTTTAAGAGGTGGACCTGGGAAGCTTACGGACCTTTAAAATTGGCAATACTTTAAGGTGACTGGCCTATGAAGAGGATGACCATGGAAGTGGACAGTCCTTAAAGATGCATTATTGTGTGTGGGTGGCCTTCTAAGAGACAACCCTGGGAATGGACAGACCTTTGGAAATGTCAATGTGGCTTATGAAGTGGAAAGCCACTTGAACATGTGACATGTTTTGATGACTGGCCCTTTAAGAGGCAGACCCTAGAAGTGGACAAACCCTTGAAGAGGTGGCAGATTTAGGGAATTATGTCCTTTAAGAGGTTGACCAGGGTTGTGTACAAACCCTCGAAACAACAGCATTTTAAGTGTACTGGCCCTTTAAGAGGTGGACCTGGGAAGCTTACGGACCTTTAAAATTGGCAATACTTTAAGGTGACTGGCCTATGAAGAGGATGACCATGGAAGTGGACAGTCCTTAAAGATGCATTATTGTGTGTGGGTGGCCTTCTAAGAGACAACCCTGGGAATGGACAGACCTTTGGAAATGTCAATGTGGCTTATGAAGTGGAAAGCCACTTGAACATGTGACATGTTTTGCGGACTGGCCCTTTAAGAGGCAGACCCTAGAAGTGGACAAACCCTTGAAGAGGTGACAAATTTAGGGAATTATGTCCTTTAAGAGGTTGACCAGGGTTGTGTACAAACCCTCGAAACAACAGCATTTTAAGTGTACTGGCCCTTTAAGAGGTGGACCTGGGAAGCTTACGGACCTTTAAAATTGGCAATACTTTAAGGTGACTGGCCTATGAAGAGGATGACCATGGAAGTGGACAGTCCTTAAAGATGCATTATTGTGTGTGGGTGGCCTTCTAAGAGACAACCCTGGGAATGGACAGACCTTTGGAAATGTCAATGTGGCTTATGAAGTGGAAATCCACTTGAACATGTGACATGTTTTGATGACTGGCCCTTTAAGAGGCAGACCCTAGATGTGGACAAACCCTTGAAGAGGTGACAAATTTAGGGAATTATGTCCTTTAAGAGGTTGACCAGGGTTGTGTACAAACCCTCGAAACAACAGCATTTTAAGTGTACTGGCCCTTTAAGAGGTGGACCTGGGAAGCTTACGGACCTTTAAAATTGGCAATACTTTAAGGTGACTGGCCTATGAAGAGGATGACCATGGAAGTGGACAGTCCTTAAAGATGCATTATTGTGTGTGGGTGGCCTTCTAAGAGACAACCCTGGGAATGGACAGACCTTTGGAAATGTCAATGTGGCTTATGAAGTGGAAAGCCACTTGAACATGTGACATGTTTTGCGGACTGGCCCTTTAAGAGGCAGACCCTAGAAGTGGACAAACCCTTGAAGAGGTGACAAATTTAGGGAATTATGTCCTTTAAGAGGTTGACCAGGGTTGTGTACAAACCCTCGAAACAACAGCATTTTAAGTGTACTGGCCCTTTAAGAGGTGGACCCGGGAAGCTTACGGACCTTTAAAATTGGCAATACTTTAAGGTGACTGGCCTATGAAGAGGATGACCATGGAAGTGGACAGTCCTTAAAGATGCATTATTGTGTGTGGGTGGCCTTCTAAGAGACAACCCTGGGAATGGACAGACCTTTGGAAATGTCAATGTGGCTTATGAAGTGGAAAGCCACTTGAACATGTGACATGTTTTGCGGACTGGCCCTTTAAGAGGCAGACCCTAGATGTGGACAAACCCTTGAAGAGGTGACAAATTTAGGGAATTATGTCCTTTAAGAGGTTGACCAGGGTTGTGTACAAACCCTCGAAACAACAGCATTTTAAGTGTACTGGCCCTTTAAGAGGTGGACCTGGGAAGCTTACGGACCTTTAAAATTGGCAATACTTTAAGGTGACTGGCCTATGAAGAGGATGACCATGGAAGTGGACAGTCCTTAAAGATGCATTATTGTGTGTGGGTGGCCTTCTAAGAGACAACCCTGGGAATGGACAGACCTTTGGAAATGTCAATGTGGCTTATGAAGTGGAAAGCCACTTGAACATGTGACATGTTTTGCGGACTGGCCCTTTAAGAGGCAGACCCTAGAAGTGGGCAAACCCTTGAAGAGGTGACAAATTTAGGGAATTATGTCCTTTAAGAGGTTGACCAGGGTTGTGTACAAACCCTCGAAACAACAGCATTTTAAGTGTACTGGCCCTTTAAGAGGTGGACCTGGGAAGCTTACGGACCTTTAAAATTGGCAATACTTTAAGGTGACTGGCCTATGAAGAGGATGACCATGGAAGTGGACAGTCCTTAAAGATGCATTATTGTGTGTGGGTGGCCTTCTAAGAGACAACCCTGGGAATGGACAGACCTTTGGAAATGTCAATGTGGCTTATGAAGTGGAAAGCCACTTGAACATGTGACATGTTTTGCGGACTGGCCCTTTAAGAGGCAGACCCTAGAAGTGGACAAACCCTTGAAGAGGTGACAAATTTAGGGAATTATGTCCTTTAAGAGGTTGACCAGGGTTGTGTACAAACCCTCGAAACAACAGCATTTTAAGTGTACTGGCCCTTTAAGAGGTGGACCTGGGAAGCTTACGGACCTTTAAAATTGGCAATACTTTAAGGTGACTGGCCTATGAAGAGGATGACCATGGAAGTGGACAGTCCTTAAAGATGCATTATTGTGTGTGGGTGGCCTTCTAAGAGACAACCCTGGGAATGGACAGACCTTTGGAAATGTCAATGTGGCTTATGAAGTGGAAAGCCACTTGAACATGTGACATGTTTTGCGGACTGGCCCTTTAAGAGGCAGACCCTAGAAGTGGACAAACCCTTGAAGAGGTGGCAGATTTAGGGAATTATGTCCTTTAAGAGGTTGACCAGGGTTGTGTACAAACCCTCGAAACAACAGCATTTTAAGTGTACTGGCCCTTTAAGAGGTGGACCTGGGAAGCTTACGGACCTTTAAAATTGGCAATACTTTAAGGTGACTGGCCTATGAAGAGGATGACCATGGAAGTGGACAGTCCTTAAAGATGCATTATTGTGTGTGGGTGGCCTTCTAAGAGACAACCCTGGGAATGGACAGACCTTTGGAAATGTCAATGTGGCTTATGAAGTGGAAAGCCACTTGAACATGTGACATGTTTTGCGGACTGGCCCTTTAAGAGGCAGACCCTAGAAGTGGACAAACCCTTGAAGAGGTGACAAATTTAGGGAATTATGTCCTTTAAGAGGTTGACCAGGGTTGTGTACAAACCCTCGAAACAACAGCATTTTAAGTGTACTGGCCCTTTAAGAGGTGGACCTGGGAAGCTTACGGACCTTTAAAATTGGCAATACTTTAAGGTGACTGGCCTATGAAGAGGATGACCATGGAAGTGGACAGTCCTTAAAGATGCATTATTGTGTGTGGGTGGCCTTCTAAGAGACAACCCTGGGAATGGACAGACCTTTGGAAATGTCAATGTGGCTTATGAAGTGGAAATCCACTTGAACATGTGACATGTTTTGATGACTGGCCCTTTAAGAGGCAGACCCTAGATGTGGACAAACCCTTGAAGAGGTGACAAATTTAGGGAATTATGTCCTTTAAGAGGTTGACCAGGGTTGTGTACAAACCCTCGAAACAACAGCATTTTAAGTGTACTGGCCCTTTAAGAGGTGGACCTGGGAAGCTTACGGACCTTTAAAATTGGCAATACTTTAAGGTGACTGGCCTATGAAGAGGATGACCATGGAAGTGGACAGTCCTTAAAGATGCATTATTGTGTGTGGGTGGCCTTCTAAGAGACAACCCTGGGAATGGACAGACCTTTGGAAATGTCAATGTGGCTTATGAAGTGGAAAGCCACTTGAACATGTGACATGTTTTGCAAACTGGCCCTTTAAGAGGCAGACCCTAGAAGTGGACAAACCCTTGAAGAGGTGGCAAATTTAGGGAATTATGTCCTTTAAGAGGTTGACCAGGGTTGTGTACAAACCCTCGAAACAACAGCATTTTAAGTGTACTGGCCCTTTAAGAGGTGGACCTGGGAAGCTTACGGACCTTTAAAATTGGCAATACTTTAAGGTGACTGGCCTATGAAGAGGATGACCATGGAAGTGGACAGTCCTTAAAGATGCATTATTGTGTGTGGGTGGCCTTCTAAGAGACAACCCTGGGAATGGACAGACCTTTGGAAATGTCAATGTGGCTTATGAAGTGGAAATCCACTTGAACATGTGACATGTTTTGATGACTGGCCCTTTAAGAGGCAGACCCTAGATGTGGACAAACCCTTGAAGAGGTGACAAATTTAGGGAATTATGTCCTTTAAGAGGTTGACCAGGGTTGTGTACAAACCCTCGAAACAACAGCATTTTAAGTGTACTGGCCCTTTAAGAGGTGGACCTGGGAAGCTTACGGACCTTTAAAATTGGCAATACTTTAAGGTGACTGGCCTATGAAGAGGATGACCATGGAAGTGGACAGTCCTTAAAGATGCATTATTGTGTGTGGGTGGCCTTCTAAGAGACAACCCTGGGAATGGACAGACCTTTGGAAATGTCAATGTGGCTTATGAAGTGGAAAGCCACTTGAACATGTGACATGTTTTGCAGACTGGCCCTTTAAGAGGCAGACCCTAGAAGTGGACAAACCCTTGAAGAGGTGGCAAATTTAGGGAATTATGTCCTTTAAGAGGTTGACCAGGGTTGTGTACAAACCCTCGAAACAACAGCATTTTAAGTGTACTGGCCCTTTAAGAGGTGGACCCGGGAAGCTTACGGACCTTTAAAATTGGCAATATTTTAAGGTGACTGGCCTATGAAGAGGATGACCATGGAAGTGGACAGTCCTTAAAGATGCATTATTGTGTGTGGGTGGCCTTCTAAGAGACAACCCTGGGAATGGACAGACCTTTGGAAATGTCAATGTGGCTTATGAAGTGGAAAGCCACTTGAACATGTGACATGTTTTGCGGACTGGCCCTTTAAGAGGCAGACCCTAGAAGTGGACAAACCCTTGAAGAGGTGACAAATTTAGGGAATTATGTCCTTTAAGAGGTTGACCAGGGTTGTGTACAAACCCTCGAAACAACAGCATTTTAAGTGTACTGGCCCTTTAAGAGGTGGACCCGGGAAGCTTACGGACCTTTAAAATTGGCAATACTTTAAGGTGACTGGCCTATGAAGAGGATGACCATGGAAGTGGACAGTCCTTAAAGATGCATTATTGTGTGTGGGTGGCCTTCTAAGAGACAACCCTGGGAATGGACAGACCTTTGGAAATGTCAATGTGGCTTATGAAGTGGAAAGCCACTTGAACATGTGACATGTTTTGCGGACTGGCCCTTTAAGAGGCAGACCCTAGAAGTGGACAAACCCTTGAAGAGGTGACAAATTTAGGGAATTATGTCCTTTAAGAGGTTGACCAGGGTTGTGTACAAACCCTCGAAACAACAGCATTTTAAGTGTACTGGCCCTTTAAGAGGTGGACCTGGGAAGCTTATGGACCTTTAAAATTGGCAATACTTTAAGGTGACTGGCCTATGAAGAGGATGACCATGGAAGTGGACAGTCCTTAAAGATGCATTATTGTGTGTGGGTGGCCTTCTAAGAGACAACCCTGGGAATGGACAGACCTTTGGAAATGTCAATGTGGCTTATGAAGTGGAAAGCCACTTGAACATGTGACATGTTTTGCGGACTGGCCCTTTAAGAGGCAGACCCTAGAAGTGGACAAACCCTTGAAGAGGTGACAAATTTAGGGAATTATGTCCTTTAAGAGGTTGACCAGGGTTGTGTACAAACCCTCGAAACAACAGCATTTTAAGTGTACTGGCCCTTTAAGAGGTGGACCTGGGAAGCTTACGGACCTTTAAAATTGGCAATACTTTAAGGTGACTGGCCTATGAAGAGGATGACCATGGAAGTGGACAGTCCTTAAAGATGCATTATTGTGTGTGGGTGGCCTTCTAAGAGACAACCCTGGGAATGGACAGACCTTTGGAAATGTCAATGTGGCTTATGAAGTGGAAAGCCACTTGAACATGTGACATGTTTTGCGGACTGGCCCTTTAAGAGGCAGACCCTAGAAGTGGACAAACCCTTGAAGAGGTGGCAGATTTAGGGAATTATGTCCTTTAAGAGGTTGACCAGGGTTGTGTACAAACCCTCGAAACAACAGCATTTTAAGTGTACTGGCCCTTTAAGAGGTGGACCTGGGAAGCTTACGGACCTTTAAAATTGGCAATACTTTAAGGTGACTGGCCTATGAAGAGGATGACCATGGAAGTGGACAGTCCTTAAAGATGCATTATTGTGTGTGGGTGGCCTTCTAAGAGACAACCCTGGGAATGGACAGACCTTTGGAAATGTCAATGTGGCTTATGAAGTGGAAAGCCACTTGAACATGTGACATGTTTTGCGGACTGGCCCTTTAAGAGGCAGACCCTAGAAGTGGACAAACCCTTGAAGAGGTGACAAATTTAGGGAATTATGTCCTTTAAGAGGTTGACCAGGGTTGTGTACAAACCCTCGAAACAACAGCATTTTAAGTGTACTGGCCCTTTAAGAGGTGGACCTGGGAAGCTTACGGACCTTTAAAATTGGCAATACTTTAAGGTGACTGGCCTATGAAGAGGATGACCATGGAAGTGGACAGTCCTTAAAGATGCATTATTGTGTGTGGGTGGCCTTCTAAGAGACAACCCTGGGAATGGACAGACCTTTGGAAATGTCAATGTGGCTTATGAAGTGGAAAGCCACTTGAACATGTGACATGTTTTGCAGACTGGCCCTTTAAGAGGCAGACCCTAGAAGTGGACAAACCCTTGAAGAGGTGGCAAATTTAGGGAATTATGTCCTTTAAGAGGTTGACCAGGGTTGTGTACAAACCCTCGAAACCACAGCATTTTAAGTGTACTGGCCCTTTAAGAGGTGGACCTGGGAAGCTTACGGACCTTTAAAATTGGCAATACTTTAAGGTGACTGGCCTATGAAGAGGATGACCATGGAAGTGGACAGTCCTTAAAGATGCATTATTGTGTGTGGGTGGCCTTCTAAGAGACAACCCTGGGAATGGACAGACCTTTGGAAATGTCAATGTGGCTTATGAAGTGGAAAGCCACTTGAACATGTGACATGTTTTGATGACTGGCCCTTTAAGAGGCAGACCCTAGATGTGGACAAACCCTTGAAGAGGTGACAAATTTAGGGAATTATGTCCTTTAAGAGGTTGACCAGGGTTGTGTACAAACCCTCGAAACAACAGCATTTTAAGTGTACTGGCCCTTTAAGAGGTGGACCTGGGAAGCTTACGGACCTTTAAAATTGGCAATACTTTAAGGTGACTGGCCTATGAAGAGGATGACCATGGAAGTGGACAGTCCTTAAAGATGCATTATTGTGTGTGGGTGGCCTTCTAAGAGACAACCCTGGGAATGGACAGACCTTTGGAAATGTCAATGTGGCTTATGAAGTGGAAAGCCACTTGAACATGTGACATGTTTTGCAGACTGGCCCTTTAAGAGGCAGACCCTAGAAGTGGACAAACCCTTGAAGAGGTGGCAAATTTAGGGAATTATGTCCTTTAAGAGGTTGACCAGGGTTGTGTACAAACCCTCGAAACAACAGCATTTTAAGTGTACTGGCCCTTTAAGAGGTGGACCCGGGAAGCTTACGGACCTTTAAAATTGGCAATACTTTAAGGTGACTGGCCTATGAAGAGGATGACCATGGAAGTGGACAGTCCTTAAAGATGCATTATTGTGTGTGGGTGGCCTTCTAAGAGACAACCCTGGGAATGGACAGACCTTTGGAAATGTCAATGTGGCTTATGAAGTGGAAAGCCACTTGAACATGTGACATGTTTTGCGGACTGGCCCTTTAAGAGGCAGACCCTAGAAGTGGACAAACCCTTGAAGAGGTGGCAGATTTAGGGAATTATGTCCTTTAAGAGGTTGACCAGGGTTGTGTACAAACCCTCGAAACAACAGCATTTTAAGTGTACTGGCCCTTTAAGAGGTGGACCTGGGAAGCTTACGGACCTTTAAAATTGGCAATACTTTAAGGTGACTGGCCTATGAAGAGGATGACCATGGAAGTGGACAGTCCTTAAAGATGCATTATTGTGTGTGGGTGGCCTTCTAAGAGACAACCCTGGGAATGGACAGACCTTTGGAAATGTCAATGTGGCTTATGAAGTGGAAAGCCACTTGAACATGTGACATGTTTTGCGGACTGGCCCTTTAAGAGGCAGACCCTAGAAGTGGACAAACCCTTGAAGAGGTGACAAATTTAGGGAATTATGTCCTTTAAGAGGTTGACCAGGGTTGTGTACAAACCCTCGAAACAACAGCATTTTAAGTGTACTGGCCCTTTAAGAGGTGGACCTGGGAAGCTTACGGACCTTTAAAATTGGCAATACTTTAAGGTGACTGGCCTATGAAGAGGATGACCATGGAAGTGGACAGTCCTTAAAGATGCATTATTGTGTGTGGGTGGCCTTCTAAGAGACAACCCTGGGAATGGACAGACCTTTGG
The DNA here is from genome assembly GCF_035609145.1 of Eleutherodactylus coqui. Classification (NCBI taxonomy): domain Eukaryota; kingdom Metazoa; phylum Chordata; class Amphibia; order Anura; family Eleutherodactylidae; genus Eleutherodactylus; species Eleutherodactylus coqui. Next base: position 169,038 of record NW_027101886.1, on the reverse strand, counting down.
AAATGTCAATGTGGCTTATGAAGTGGAAATCCACTTGAACATGTGACATGTTTTGATGACTGGCCCTTTAAGAGGCAGACCCTAGATGTGGACAAACCCTTGAAGAGGTGACAAATTTAGGGAATTATGTCCTTTAAGAGGTTGACCAGGGTTGTGTACAAACCCTCGAAACAACAGCATTTTAAGTGTACTGGCCCTTTAAGAGGTGGACCTGGGAAGCTTACGGACCTTTAAAATTGGCAATACTTTAAGGTGACTGGCCTATGAAGAGGATGACCATGGAAGTGGACAGTCCTTAAAGATGCATTATTGTGTGTGGGTGGCCTTCTAAGAGACAACCCTGGGAATGGACAGACCTTTGGAAATGTCAATGTGGCTTATGAAGTGGAAAGCCACTTGAACATGTGACATGTTTTGCAAACTGGCCCTTTAAGAGGCAGACCCTAGAAGTGGACAAACCCTTGAAGAGGTGGCAAATTTAGGGAATTATGTCCTTTAAGAGGTTGACCAGGGTTGTGTACAAACCCTCGAAACAACAGCATTTTAAGTGTACTGGCCCTTTAAGAGGTGGACCTGGGAAGCTTACGGACCTTTAAAATTGGCAATACTTTAAGGTGACTGGCCTATGAAGAGGATGACCATGGAAGTGGACAGTCCTTAAAGATGCATTATTGTGTGTGGGTGGCCTTCTAAGAGACAACCCTGGGAATGGACAGACCTTTGGAAATGTCAATGTGGCTTATGAAGTGGAAATCCACTTGAACATGTGACATGTTTTGATGACTGGCCCTTTAAGAGGCAGACCCTAGATGTGGACAAACCCTTGAAGAGGTGACAAATTTAGGGAATTATGTCCTTTAAGAGGTTGACCAGGGTTGTGTACAAACCCTCGAAACAACAGCATTTTAAGTGTACTGGCCCTTTAAGAGGTGGACCTGGGAAGCTTACGGACCTTTAAAATTGGCAATACTTTAAGGTGACTGGCCTATGAAGAGGATGACCATGGAAGTGGACAGTCCTTAAAGATGCATTATTGTGTGTGGGTGGCCTTCTAAGAGACAACCCTGGGAATGGACAGACCTTTGGAAATGTCAATGTGGCTTATGAAGTGGAAAGCCACTTGAACATGTGACATGTTTTGCAGACTGGCCCTTTAAGAGGCAGACCCTAGAAGTGGACAAACCCTTGAAGAGGTGGCAAATTTAGGGAATTATGTCCTTTAAGAGGTTGACCAGGGTTGTGTACAAACCCTCGAAACAACAGCATTTTAAGTGTACTGGCCCTTTAAGAGGTGGACCCGGGAAGCTTACGGACCTTTAAAATTGGCAATATTTTAAGGTGACTGGCCTATGAAGAGGATGACCATGGAAGTGGACAGTCCTTAAAGATGCATTATTGTGTGTGGGTGGCCTTCTAAGAGACAACCCTGGGAATGGACAGACCTTTGGAAATGTCAATGTGGCTTATGAAGTGGAAAGCCACTTGAACATGTGACATGTTTTGCGGACTGGCCCTTTAAGAGGCAGACCCTAGAAGTGGACAAACCCTTGAAGAGGTGACAAATTTAGGGAATTATGTCCTTTAAGAGGTTGACCAGGGTTGTGTACAAACCCTCGAAACAACAGCATTTTAAGTGTACTGGCCCTTTAAGAGGTGGACCCGGGAAGCTTACGGACCTTTAAAATTGGCAATACTTTAAGGTGACTGGCCTATGAAGAGGATGACCATGGAAGTGGACAGTCCTTAAAGATGCATTATTGTGTGTGGGTGGCCTTCTAAGAGACAACCCTGGGAATGGACAGACCTTTGGAAATGTCAATGTGGCTTATGAAGTGGAAAGCCACTTGAACATGTGACATGTTTTGCGGACTGGCCCTTTAAGAGGCAGACCCTAGAAGTGGACAAACCCTTGAAGAGGTGACAAATTTAGGGAATTATGTCCTTTAAGAGGTTGACCAGGGTTGTGTACAAACCCTCGAAACAACAGCATTTTAAGTGTACTGGCCCTTTAAGAGGTGGACCTGGGAAGCTTATGGACCTTTAAAATTGGCAATACTTTAAGGTGACTGGCCTATGAAGAGGATGACCATGGAAGTGGACAGTCCTTAAAGATGCATTATTGTGTGTGGGTGGCCTTCTAAGAGACAACCCTGGGAATGGACAGACCTTTGGAAATGTCAATGTGGCTTATGAAGTGGAAAGCCACTTGAACATGTGACATGTTTTGCAAACTGGCCCTTTAAGAGGCAGACCCTAGAAGTGGACAAACCCTTGAAGAGGTGGCAAATTTAGGGAATTATGTCCTTTAAGAGGTTGACCAGGGTTGTGTACAAACCCTCGAAACAACAGCATTTTAAGTGTACTGGCCCTTTAAGAGGTGGACCTGGGAAGCTTACGGACCTTTAAAATTGGCAATACTTTAAGGTGACTGGCCTATGAAGAGGATGACCATGGAAGTGGACAGTCCTTAAAGATGCATTATTGTGTGTGGGTGGCCTTCTAAGAGACAACCCTGGGAATGGACAGACCTTTGGAAATGTCAATGTGGCTTATGAAGTGGAAATCCACTTGAACATGTGACATGTTTTGATGACTGGCCCTTTAAGAGGCAGACCCTAGATGTGGACAAACCCTTGAAGAGGTGACAAATTTAGGGAATTATGTCCTTTAAGAGGTTGACCAGGGTTGTGTACAAACCCTCGAAACAACAGCATTTTAAGTGTACTGGCCCTTTAAGAGGTGGACCTGGGAAGCTTACGGACCTTTAAAATTGGCAATACTTTAAGGTGACTGGCCTATGAAGAGGATGACCATGGAAGTGGACAGTCCTTAAAGATGCATTATTGTGTGTGGGTGGCCTTCTAAGAGACAACCCTGGGAATGGACAGACCTTTGGAAATGTCAATGTGGCTTATGAAGTGGAAAGCCACTTGAACATGTGACATGTTTTGCAGACTGGCCCTTTAAGAGGCAGACCCTAGAAGTGGACAAACCCTTGAAGAGGTGGCAAATTTAGGGAATTATGTCCTTTAAGAGGTTGACCAGGGTTGTGTACAAACCCTCGAAACAACAGCATTTTAAGTGTACTGGCCCTTTAAGAGGTGGACCCGGGAAGCTTACGGACCTTTAAAATTGGCAATATTTTAAGGTGACTGGCCTATGAAGAGGATGACCATGGAAGTGGACAGTCCTTAAAGATGCATTATTGTGTGTGGGTGGCCTTCTAAGAGACAACCCTGGGAATGGACAGACCTTTGGAAATGTCAATGTGGCTTATGAAGTGGAAAGCCACTTGAACATGTGACATGTTTTGCGGACTGGCCCTTTAAGAGGCAGACCCTAGAAGTGGACAAACCCTTGAAGAGGTGACAAATTTAGGGAATTATGTCCTTTAAGAGGTTGACCAGGGTTGTGTACAAACCCTCGAAACAACAGCATTTTAAGTGTACTGGCCCTTTAAGAGGTGGACCCGGGAAGCTTACGGACCTTTAAAATTGGCAATACTTTAAGGTGACTGGCCTATGAAGAGGATGACCATGGAAGTGGACAGTCCTTAAAGATGCATTATTGTGTGTGGGTGGCCTTCTAAGAGACAACCCTGGGAATGGACAGACCTTTGGAAATGTCAATGTGGCTTATGAAGTGGAAAGCCACTTGAACATGTGACATGTTTTGCGGACTGGCCCTTTAAGAGGCAGACCCTAGAAGTGGACAAACCCTTGAAGAGGTGACAAATTTAGGGAATTATGTCCTTTAAGAGGTTGACCAGGGTTGTGTACAAACCCTCGAAACAACAGCATTTTAAGTGTACTGGCCCTTTAAGAGGTGGACCTGGGAAGCTTATGGACCTTTAAAATTGGCAATACTTTAAGGTGACTGGCCTATGAAGAGGATGACCATGGAAGTGGACAGTCCTTAAAGATGCATTATTGTGTGTGGGTGGCCTTCTAAGAGACAACCCTGGGAATGGACAGACCTTTGGAAATGTCAATGTGGCTTATGAAGTGGAAAGCCACTTGAACATGTGACATGTTTTGCGGACTGGCCCTTTAAGAGGCAGACCCTAGAAGTGGACAAACCCTTGAAGAGGTGACAAATTTAGGGAATTATGTCCTTTAAGAGGTTGACCAGGGTTGTGTACAAACCCTCGAAACAACAGCATTTTAAGTGTACTGGCCCTTTAAGAGGTGGACCTGGGAAGCTTACGGACCTTTAAAATTGGCAATACTTTAAGGTGACTGGCCTATGAAGAGGATGACCATGGAAGTGGACAGTCCTTAAAGATGCATTATTGTGTGTGGGTGGCCTTCTAAGAGACAACCCTGGGAATGGACAGACCTTTGGAAATGTCAATGTGGCTTATGAAGTGGAAAGCCACTTGAACATGTGACATGTTTTGCGGACTGGCCCTTTAAGAGGCAGACCCTAGAAGTGGACAAACCCTTGAAGAGGTGGCAAATTTAGGGAATTATGTCCTTTAAGAGGTTGACCAGGGTTGTGTACAAACCCTCGAAACAACAGCATTTTAAGTGTACTGGCCCTTTAAGAGGTGGACCTGGGAAGCTTACGGACCTTTAAAATTGGCAATACTTTAAGGTGACTGGCCTATGAAGAGGATGACCATGGAAGTGGACAGTCCTTAAAGATGCATTATTGTGTGTGGGTGGCCTTCTAAGAGACAACCCTGGGAATGGACAGACCTTTGGAAATGTCAATGTGGCTTATGAAGTGGAAAGCCACTTGAACATGTGACATGTTTTGCGGACTGGCCCTTTAAGAGGCAGACCCTAGAAGTGGACAAACCCTTGAAGAGGTGACAAATTTAGGGAATTATGTCCTTTAAGAGGTTGACCAGGGTTGTGTACAAACCCTCGAAACAACAGCATTTTAAGTGTACTGGCCCTTTAAGAGGTGGACCTGGGAAGCTTACGGACCTTTAAAATTGGCAATACTTTAAGGTGACTGGCCTATGAAGAGGATGACCATGGAAGTGGACAGTCCTTAAAGATGCATTATTGTGTGTGGGTGGCCTTCTAAGAGACAACCCTGGGAATGGACAGACCTTTGGAAATGTCAATGTGGCTTATGAAGTGGAAAGCCACTTGAACATGTGACATGTTTTGCAGACTGGCCCTTTAAGAGGCAGACCCTAGAAGTGGACAAACCCTTGAAGAGGTGGCAAATTTAGGGAATTATGTCCTTTAAGAGGTTGACCAGGGTTGTGTACAAACCCTCGAAACAACAGCATTTTAAGTGTACTGGCCCTTTAAGAGGTGGACCTGGGAAGCTTACGGACCTTTAAAATTGGCAATACTTTAAGGTGACTGGCCTATGAAGAGGATGACCATGGAAGTGGACAGTCCTTAAAGATGCATTATTGTGTGTGGGTGGCCTTCTAAGAGACAACCCTGGGAATGGACAGACCTTTGGAAATGTCAATGTGGCTTATGAAGTGGAAAGCCACTTGAACATGTGACATGTTTTGATGACTGGCCCTTTAAGAGGCAGACCCTAGATGTGGACAAACCCTTGAAGAGGTGACAAATTTAGGGAATTATGTCCTTTAAGAGGTTGACCAGGGTTGTGTACAAACCCTCGAAACAACAGCATTTTAAGTGTACTGGCCCTTTAAGAGGTGGACCTGGGAAGCTTACGGACCTTTAAAATTGGCAATACTTTAAGGTGACTGGCCTATGAAGAGGATGACCATGGAAGTGGACAGTCCTTAAAGATGCATTATTGTGTGTGGGTGGCCTTCTAAGAGACAACCCTGGGAATGGACAGACCTTTGGAAATGTCAATGTGGCTTATGAAGTGGAAAGCCACTTGAACATGTGACATGTTTTGCAGACTGGCCCTTTAAGAGGCAGACCCTAGAAGTGGACAAACCCTTGAAGAGGTGGCAAATTTAGGGAATTATGTCCTTTAAGAGGTTGACCAGGGTTGTGTACAAACCCTCGAAACAACAGCATTTTAAGTGTACTGGCCCTTTAAGAGGTGGACCCGGGAAGCTTACGGACCTTTAAAATTGGCAATACTTTAAGGTGACTGGCCTATGAAGAGGATGACCATGGAAGTGGACAGTCCTTAAAGATGCATTATTGTGTGTGGGTGGCCTTCTAAGAGACAACCCTGGGAATGGACAGACCTTTGGAAATGTCAATGTGGCTTATGAAGTGGAAAGCCACTTGAACATGTGACATGTTTTGCGGACTGGCCCTTTAAGAGGCAGACCCTAGAAGTGGACAAACCCTTGAAGAGGTGACAAATTTAGGGAATTATGTCCTTTAAGAGGTTGACCAGGGTTGTGTACAAACCCTCGAAACAACAGCATTTTAAGTGTACTGGCCCTTTAAGAGGTGGACCTGGGAAGCTTACGGACCTTTAAAATTGGCAATACTTTAAGGTGACTGGCCTATGAAGAGGATGACCATGGAAGTGGACAGTCCTTAAAGATGCATTATTGTGTGTGGGTGGCCTTCTAAGAGACTACCCTGGGAATGGACAGACCTTTGGAAATGTCAATGTGGCTTATGAAGTGGAAAGCCACTTGAACATGTGACATGTTTTGCGGACTGGCCCTTTAAGAGGCAGACCCTAGAAGTGGACAAACCCTTGAAGAGGTGACAAATTTAGGGAATTATGTCCTTTAAGAGGTTGACCAGGGTTGTGTACAAACCCTCGAAACAACAGCATTTTAAGTGTACTGGCCCTTTAAGAGGTGGACCCGGGAAGCTTACGGACCTTTAAAATTGGCAATACTTTAAGGTGACTGGCCTATGAAGAGGATGACCATGGAAGTGGACAGTCCTTAAAGATGCATTATTGTGTGTGGGTGGCCTTCTAAGAGACAACCCTGGGAATGGACAGACCTTTGGAAATGTCAATGTGGCTTATGAAGTGGAAAGCCACTTGAACATGTGACATGTTTTGCGGACTGGCCCTTTAAGAGGCAGACCCTAGAAGTGGACAAACCCTTGAAGAGGTGACAAATTTAGGGAATTATGTCCTTTAAGAGGTTGACCAGGGTTGTGTACAAACCCTCGAAACAACAGCATTTTAAGTGTACTGGCCCTTTAAGAGGTGGACCCGGGAAGCTTACGGACCTTTAAAATTGGCAATACTTTAAGGTGACTGGCCTATGAAGAGGATGACCATGGAAGTGGACAGTCCTTAAAGATGCATTATTGTGTGTGGGTGGCCTTCTAAGAGACAACCCTGGGAATGGACAGACCTTTGGAAATGTCAATGTGGCTTATGAAGTGGAAAGCCACTTGAACATGTGACATGTTTTGCGGACTGGCCCTTTAAGAGGCAGACCCTAGAAGTGGACAAACCCTTGAAGAGGTGGCAAATTTAGGGAATTATGTCCTTTAAGAGGTTGACCAGGGTTGTGTACAAACCCTCGAAACAACAGCATTTTAAGTGTACTGGCCCTTTAAGAGGTGGACCTGGGAAGCTTACGGACCTTTAAAATTGGCAATACTTTAAGGTGACTGGCCTATGAAGAGGATGACCATGGAAGTGGACAGTCCTTAAAGATGCATTATTGTGTGTGGGTGGCCTTCTAAGAGACAACCCTGGGAATGGACAGACCTTTGGAAATGTCAATGTGGCTTATGAAGTGGAAAGCCACTTGAACATGTGACATGTTTTGCGGACTGGCCCTTTAAGAGGCAGACCCTAGAAGTGGACAAACCCTTGAAGAGGTGACAAATTTAGGGAATTATGTCCTTTAAGAGGTTGACCAGGGTTGTGTACAAACCCTCGAAACAACAGCATTTTAAGTGTACTGGCCCTTTAAGAGGTGGACCTGGGAAGCTTACGGACCTTTAAAATTGGCAATACTTTAAGGTGACTGGCCTATGAAGAGGATGACCATGGAAGTGGACAGTCCTTAAAGATGCATTATTGTGTGTGGGTGGCCTTCTAAGAGACAACCCTGGGAATGGACAGACCTTTGGAAATGTCAATGTGGCTTATGAAGTGGAAAGCCACTTGAACATGTGACATGTTTTGCAGACTGGCCCTTTAAGAGGCAGACCCTAGAAGTGGACAAACCCTTGAAGAGGTGGCAAATTTAGGGAATTATGTCCTTTAAGAGGTTGACCAGGGTTGTGTACAAACCCTCGAAACAACAGCATTTTAAGTGTACTGGCCCTTTAAGAGGTGGACCCGGGAAGCTTACGGACCTTTAAAATTGGCAATACTTTAAGGTGACTGGCCTATGAAGAGGATGACCATGGAAGTGGACAGTCCTTAAAGATGCATTATTGTGTGTGGGTGGCCTTCTAAGAGACAACCCTGGGAATGGACAGACCTTTGGAAATGTCAATGTGGCTTATGAAGTGGAAAGCCACTTGAACATGTGACATGTTTTGCGGACTGGCCCTTTAAGAGGCAGACCCTAGAAGTGGACAAACCCTTGAAGAGGTGACAAATTTAGGGAATTATGTCCTTTAAGAGGTTGACCAGGGTTGTGTACAAACCCTCGAAACAACAGCATTTTAAGTGTACTGGCCCTTTAAGAGGTGGACCTGGGAAGCTTACGGACCTTTAAAATTGGCAATACTTTAAGGTGACTGGCCTATGAAGAGGATGACCATGGAAGTGAACAGTCCTTAAAGATGCATTATTGTGTGTGGGTGGCCTTCTAAGAGACTACCCTGGGAATGGACAGACCTTTGGAAATGTCAATGTGGCTTATGAAGTGGAAAGCCACTTGAACATGTGACATGTTTTGCGGACTGGCCCTTTAAGAGGCAGACCCTAGAAGTGGACAAACCCTTGAAGAGGTGACAAATTTAGGGAATTATGTCCTTTAAGAGGTTGACCAGGGTTGTGTACAAACCCTCGAAACAACAGCATTTTAAGTGTACTGGCCCTTTAAGAGGTGGACCCGGGAAGCTTACGGACCTTTAAAATTGGCAATACTTTAAGGTGACTGGCCTATGAAGAGGATGACCATGGAAGTGGACAGTCCTTAAAGATGCATTATTGTGTGTGGGTGGCCTTCTAAGAGACAACCCTGGGAATGGACAGACCTTTGGAAATGTCAATGTGGCTTATGAAGTGGAAAGCCACTTGAACATGTGACATGTTTTGCGGACTGGCCCTTTAAGAGGCAGACCCTAGAAGTGGACAAACCCTTGAAGAGGTGACAAATTTAGGGAATTATGTCCTTTAAGAGGTTGACCAGGGTTGTGTACAAACCCTCGAAACAACAGCATTTTAAGTGTACTGGCCCTTTAAGAGGTGGACCCGGGAAGCTTACGGACCTTTAAAATTGGCAATACTTTAAGGTGACTGGCCTATGAAGAGGATGACCATGGAAGTGGACAGTCCTTAAAGATGCATTATTGTGTGTGGGTGGCCTTCTAAGAGACAACCCTGGGAATGGACAGACCTTTGGAAATGTCAATGTGGCTTATGAAGTGGAAAGCCACTTGAACATGTGACATGTTTTGCGGACTGGCCCTTTAAGAGGCAGACCCTAGAAGTGGACAAACCCTTGAAGAGGTGGCAAATTTAGGGAATTATGTCCTTTAAGAGGTTGACCAGGGTTGTGTACAAACCCTCGAAACAACAGCATTTTAAGTGTACTGGCCCTTTAAGAGGTGGACCTGGGAAGCTTACGGACCTTTAAAATTGGCAATACTTTAAGGTGACTGGCCTATGAAGAGGATGACCATGGAAGTGGACAGTCCTTAAAGATGCATTATTGTGTGTGGGTGGCCTTCTAAGAGACAACCCTGGGAATGGACAGACCTTTGGAAATGTCAATGTGGCTTATGAAGTGGAAAGCCACTTGAACATGTGACATGTTTTGCGGACTGGCCCTTTAAGAGGCAGACCCTAGAAGTGGACAAACCCTTGAAGAGGTGACAAATTTAGGGAATTATGTCCTTTAAGAGGTTGACCAGGGTTGTGTACAAACCCTCGAAACAACAGCATTTTAAGTGTACTGGCCCTTTAAGAGGTGGACCTGGGAAGCTTACGGACCTTTAAAATTGGCAATACTTTAAGGTGACTGGCCTATGAAGAGGATGACCATGGAAGTGGACAGTCCTTAAAGATGCATTATTGTGTGTGGGTGGCCTTCTAAGAGACAACCCTGGGAATGGACAGACCTTTGGAAATGTCAATGTGGCTTATGAAGTGGAAAGCCACTTGAACATGTGACATGTTTTGCGGACTGGCCCTTTAAGAGGCAGACCCTAGAAGTGGACAAACCCTTGAAGAGGTGACAAATTTAGGGAATAATGTCCTTTAAGAGGTTGACCAGGGTTGTGTACAAACCCTCGAAACAACAGCATTTTAAGTGTACTGGCCCTTTAAGAGGTGGACCTGGGAAGCTTACGGACCTTTAAAATTGGCAATACTTTAAGGTGACTGGCCTATGAAGAGGATGACCATGGAAGTGGACAGTCCTTAAAGATGCATTATTGTGTGTGGGTGGCCTTCTAAGAGACAACCCTGGGAATGGACAGACCTTTGGAAATGTCAATGTGGCTTATGAAGTGGAAAGCCACTTGAACATGTGACATGTTTTGCGGACTGGCCCTTTAAGAGGCAGACCCTAGAAGTGGACAAACCCTTGAAGAGGTGACAAATTTAGGGAATTATGTCCTTTAAGAGGTTGACCAGGGTTGTGTACAAACCCTCGAAACAACAGCATTTTAAGTGTACTGGCCCTTTAAGAGGTGGACCTGGGAAGCTTACGGACCTTTAAAATTGGCAATACTTTAAGGTGACTGGCCTATGAAGAGGATGACCATGGAAGTGGACAGTCCTTAAAGATGCATTATTGTGTGTGGGTGGCCTTCTAAGAGACAACCCTGGGAATGGACAGACCTTTGGAAATGTCAATGTGGCTTATGAAGTGGAAATCCACTTGAACATGTGACATGTTTTGATGACTGGCCCTTTAAGAGGCAGACCCTAGATGTGGACAAACCCTTGAAGAGGTGACAAATTTAGGGAATTATGTCCTTTAAGAGGTTGACCAGGGTTGTGTACAAACCCTCGAAACAACAGCATTTTAAGTGTACTGGCCCTTTAAGAGGTGGACCTGGGAAGCTTACGGACCTTTAAAATTGGCAATACTTTAAGGTGACTGGCCTATGAAGAGGATGACCATGGAAGTGGACAGTCCTTAAAGATGCATTATTGTGTGTGGGTGGCCTTCTAAGAGACAACCCTGGGAATGGACAGACCTTTGGAAATGTCAATGTGGCTTATGAAGTGGAAAGCCACTTGAACATGTGACATGTTTTGCAAACTGGCCCTTTAAGAGGCAGACCCTAGAAGTGGACAAACCCTTGAAGAGGTGGCAAATTTAGGGAATTATGTCCTTTAAGAGGTTGACCAGGGTTGTGTACAAACCCTCGAAACAACAGCATTTTAAGTGTACTGGCCCTTTAAGAGGTGGACCTGGGAAGCTTACGGACCTTTAAAATTGGCAATACTTTAAGGTGACTGGCCTATGAAGAGGATGACCATGGAAGTGGACAGTCCTTAAAGATGCATTATTGTGTGTGGGTGGCCTTCTAAGAGACAACCCTGGGAATGGACAGACCTTTGGAAATGTCAATGTGGCTTATGAAGTGGAAATCCACTTGAACATGTGACATGTTTTGATGACTGGCCCTTTAAGAGGCAGACCCTAGATGTGGACAAACCCTTGAAGAGGTGACAAATTTAGGGAATTATGTCCTTTAAGAGGTTGACCAGGGTTGTGTACAAACCCTCGAAACAACAGCATTTTAAGTGTACTGGCCCTTTAAGAGGTGGACCTGGGAAGCTTACGGACCTTTAAAATTGGCAATACTTTAAGGTGACTGGCCTATGAAGAGGATGACCATGGAAGTGGACAGTCCTTAAAGATGCATTATTGTGTGTGGGTGGCCTTCTAAGAGACAACCCTGGGAATGGACAGACCTTTGGAAATGTCAATGTGGCTTATGAAGTGGAAAGCCACTTGAACATGTGACATGTTTTGCAGACTGGCCCTTTAAGAGGCAGACCCTAGAAGTGGACAAACCCTTGAAGAGGTGGCAAATTTAGGGAATTATGTCCTTTAAGAGGTTGACCAGGGTTGTGTACAAACCCTCGAAACAACAGCATTTTAAGTGTACTGGCCCTTTAAGAGGTGGACCCGGGAAGCTTACGGACCTTTAAAATTGGCAATACTTTAAGGTGACTGGCCTATGAAGAGGATGACCATGGAAGTGGACAGTCCTTAAAGATGCATTATTGTGTGTGGGTGGCCTTCTAAGAGACAACCCTGGGAATAGACAGACCTTTGGAAATGTCAATGTGGCTTATGAAGTGGAAAGCCACTTGAACATGTGACATGTTTTGCGGACTGGCCCTTTAAGAGGCAGACCCTAGAAGTGGACAAACCCTTGAAGAGGTGACAAATTTAGGGAATTATGTCCTTTAAGAGGTTGACCAGGGTTGTGTACAAACCCTCGAAACAACAGCATTTTAAGTGTACTGGCCCTTTAAGAGGTGGACCTGGGAAGCTTACGGACCTTTAAAATTGGCAATACTTTAAGGTGACTGGCCTATGAAGAGGATGACCATGGAAGTGGACAGTCCTTAAAGATGCATTATTGTGTGTGGGTGGCCTTCTAAGAGACAACCCTGGGAATGGACAGACCTTTGGAAATGTCAATGTGGCTTATGAAGTGGAAAGCCACTTGAACATGTGACATGTTTTGCGGACTGGCCCTTTAAGAGGCAGACCCTAGAAGTGGACAAACCCTTGAAGAGGTGACAAATTTAGGGAATTATGTCCTTTAAGAGGTTGACCAGGGTTGTGTACAAACCCTCGAAACAACAGCATTTTAAGTGTACTGGCCCTTTAAGAGGTGGACCCGGGAAGCTTACGGACCTTTAAAATTGGCAATACTTTAAGGTGACTGGCCTATGAAGAGGATGACCATGGAAGTGGACAGTCCTTAAAGATGCATTATTGTGTGTGGGTGGCCTTCTAAGAGACAACCCTGGGAATGGACAGACCTTTGGAAATGTCAATGTGGCTTATGAAGTGGAAAGCCACTTGAACATGTGACATGTTTTGCGGACTGGCCCTTTAAGAGGCAGACCCTAGAAGTGGACAAACCCTTGAAGAGGTGACAAATTTAGGGAATTATGTCCTTTAAGAGGTTGACCAGGGTTGTGTACAAACCCTCGAAACAACAGCATTTTAAGTGTACTGGCCCTTTAAGAGGTGGACCCGGGAAGCTTACGGACCTTTAAAATTGGCAATACTTTAAGGTGACTGGCCTATGAAGAGGATGACCATGGAAGTGGACAGTCCTTAAAGATGCATTATTGTGTGTGGGTGGCCTTCTAAGAGACAACCCTGGGAATGGACAGACCTTTGGAAATGTCAATGTGGCTTATGAAGTGGAAAGCCACTTGAACATGTGACATGTTTTGCGGACTGGCCCTTTAAGAGGCAGACCCTAGAAGTGGACAAACCCTTGAAGAGGTGGCAAATTTAGGGAATTATGTCCTTTAAGAGGTTGACCAGGGTTGTGTACAAACCCTCGAAACAACAGCATTTTAAGTGTACTGGCCCTTTAAGAGGTGGACCTGGGAAGCTTACGGACCTTTAAAATTGGCAATACTTTAAGGTGACTGGCCTATGAAGAGGATGACCATGGAAGTGGACAGTCCTTAAAGATGCATTATTGTGTGTGGGTGGCCTTCTAAGAGACAACCCTGGGAATGGACAGACCTTTGGAAATGTCAATGTGGCTTATGAAGTGGAAAGCCACTTGAACATGTGACATGTTTTGCGGACTGGCCCTTTAAGAGGCAGACCCTAGAAGTGGACAAACCCTTGAAGAGGTGACAAATTTAGGGAATTATGTCCTTTAAGAGGTTGACCAGGGTTGTGTACAAACCCTCGAAACAACAGCATTTTAAGTGTACTGGCCCTTTAAGAGGTGGACCTGGGAAGCTTACGGACCTTTAAAATTGGCAATACTTTAAGGTGACTGGCCTATGAAGAGGATGACCATGGAAGTGGACAGTCCTTAAAGATGCATTATTGTGTGTGGGTGGCCTTCTAAGAGACAACCCTGGGAATGGACAGACCTTTGGAAATGTCAATGTGGCTTATGAAGTGGAAAGCCACTTGAACATGTGACATGTTTTGCAGACTGGCCCTTTAAGAGGCAGACCCTAGAAGTGGACAAACCCTTGAAGAGGTGGCAAATTTAGGGAATTATGTCCTTTAAGAGGTTGACCAGGGTTGTGTACAAACCCTCGAAACAACAGCATTTTAAGTGTACTGGCCCTTTAAGAGGTGGACCTGGGAAGCTTACGGACCTTTAAAATTGGCAATACTTTAAGGTGACTGGCCTATGAAGAGGATGACCATGGAAGTGGACAGTCCTTAAAGATGCATTATTGTGTGTGGGTGGCCTTCTAAGAGACAACCCTGGGAATGGACAGACCTTTGGAAATGTCAATGTGGCTTATGAAGTGGAAAGCCACTTGAACATGTGACATGTTTTGATGACTGGCCCTTTAAGAGGCAGACCCTAGATGTGGACAAACCCTTGAAGAGGTGACAAATTTAGGGAATTATGTCCTTTAAGAGGTTGACCAGGGTTGTGTACAAACCCTCGAAACAACAGCATTTTAAGTGTACTGGCCCTTTAAGAGGTGGACCTGGGAAGCTTACGGACCTTTAAAATTGGCAATACTTTAAGGTGACTGGCCTATGAAGAGGATGACCATGGAAGTGGACAGTCCTTAAAGATGCATTATTGTGTGTGGGTGGCCTTCTAAGAGACAACCCTGGGAATGGACAGACCTTTGGAAATGTCAATGTGGCTTATGAAGTGGAAAGCCACTTGAACATGTGACATGTTTTGCAGACTGGCCCTTTAAGAGGCAGACCCTAGAAGTGGACAAACCCTTGAAGAGGTGGCAAATTTAGGGAATTATGTCCTTTAAGAGGTTGACCAGGGTTGTGTACAAACCCTCGAAACAACAGCATTTTAAGTGTACTGGCCCTTTAAGAGGTGGACCCGGGAAGCTTACGGACCTTTAAAATTGGCAATACTTTAAGGTGACTGGCCTATGAAGAGGATGACCATGGAAGTGGACAGTCCTTAAAGATGCATTATTGTGTGTGGGTGGCCTTCTAAGAGACAACCCTGGGAATGGACAGACCTTTGGAAATGTCAATGTGGCTTATGAAGTGGAAAGCCACTTGAACATGTGACATGTTTTGCGGACTGGCCCTTTAAGAGGCAGACCCTAGAAGTGGACAAACCCTTGAAGAGGTGACAAATTTAGGGAATTATGTCCTTTAAGAGGTTGACCAGGGTTGTGTACAAACCCTCGAAACAACAGCATTTTAAGTGTACTGGCCCTTTAAGAGGTGGACCTGGGAAGCTTACGGACCTTTAAAATTGGCAATACTTTAAGGTGACTGGCCTATGAAGAGGATGACCATGGAAGTGGACAGTCCTTAAAGATGCATTATTGTGTGTGGGTGGCCTTCTAAGAGACAACCCTGGGAATGGACAGACCTTTGGAAATGTCAATGTGGCTTATGAAGTGGAAATCCACTTGAACATGTGACATGTTTTGATGACTGGCCCTTTAAGAGGCAGACCCTAGATGTGGACAAACCCTTGAAGAGGTGACAAATTTAGGGAATTATGTCCTTTAAGAGGTTGACCAGGGTTGTGTACAAACCCTCGAAACAACAGCATTTTAAGTGTACTGGCCCTTTAAGAGGTGGACCTGGGAAGCTTACGGACCTTTAAAATTGGCAATACTTTAAGGTGACTGGCCTATGAAGAGGATGACCATGGAAGTGGACAGTCCTTAAAGATGCATTATTGTGTGTGGGTGGCCTTCTAAGAGACAACCCTGGGAATGGACAGACCTTTGGAAATGTCAATGTGGCTTATGAAGTGGAAAGCCACTTGAACATGTGACATGTTTTGCAAACTGGCCCTTTAAGAGGCAGACCCTAGAAGTGGACAAACCCTTGAAGAGGTGGCAAATTTAGGGAATTATGTCCTTTAAGAGGTTGACCAGGGTTGTGTACAAACCCTCGAAACAACAGCATTTTAAGTGTACTGGCCCTTTAAGAGGTGGACCTGGGAAGCTTACGGACCTTTAAAATTGGCAATACTTTAAGGTGACTGGCCTATGAAGAGGATGACCATGGAAGTGGACAGTCCTTAAAGATGCATTATTGTGTGTGGGTGGCCTTCTAAGAGACAACCCTGGGAATGGACAGACCTTTGGAAATGTCAATGTGGCTTATGAAGTGGAAATCCACTTGAACATGTGACATGTTTTGATGACTGGCCCTTTAAGAGGCAGACCCTAGATGTGGACAAACCCTTGAAGAGGTGACAAATTTAGGGAATTATGTCCTTTAAGAGGTTGACCAGGGTTGTGTACAAACCCTCGAAACAACAGCATTTTAAGTGTACTGGCCCTTTAAGAGGTGGACCTGGGAAGCTTACGGACCTTTAAAATTGGCAATACTTTAAGGTGACTGGCCTATGAAGAGGATGACCATGGAAGTGGACAGTCCTTAAAGATGCATTATTGTGTGTGGGTGGCCTTCTAAGAGACAACCCTGGGAATGGACAGACCTTTGGAAATGTCAATGTGGCTTATGAAGTGGAAAGCCACTTGAACATGTGACATGTTTTGCAGACTGGCCCTTTAAGAGGCAGACCCTAGAAGTGGACAAACCCTTGAAGAGGTGGCAAATTTAGGGAATTATGTCCTTTAAGAGGTTGACCAGGGTTGTGTACAAACCCTCGAAACAACAGCATTTTAAGTGTACTGGCCCTTTAAGAGGTGGACCCGGGAAGCTTACGGACCTTTAAAATTGGCAATACTTTAAGGTGACTGGCCTATGAAGAGGATGACCATGGAAGTGGACAGTCCTTAAAGATGCATTATTGTGTGTGGGTGGCCTTCTAAGAGACAACCCTGGGAATAGACAGACCTTTGGAAATGTCAATGTGGCTTATGAAGTGGAAAGCCACTTGAACATGTGACATGTTTTGCGGACTGGCCCTTTAAGAGGCAGACCCTAGAAGTGGACAAACCCTTGAAGAGGTGACAAATTTAGGGAATTATGTCCTTTAAGAGGTTGACCAGGGTTGTGTACAAACCCTCGAAACAACAGCATTTTAAGTGTACTGGCCCTTTAAGAGGTGGACCTGGGAAGCTTACGGACCTTTAAAATTGGCAATACTTTAAGGTGACTGGCCTATGAAGAGGATGACCATGGAAGTGGACAGTCCTTAAAGATGCATTATTGTGTGTGGGTGGCCTTCTAAGAGACAACCCTGGGAATGGACAGACCTTTGGAAATGTCAATGTGGCTTATGAAGTGGAAAGCCACTTGAACATGTGACATGTTTTGCGGACTGGCCCTTTAAGAGGCAGACCCTAGAAGTGGACAAACCCTTGAAGAGGTGACAAATTTAGGGAATTATGTCCTTTAAGAGGTTGACCAGGGTTGTGTACAAACCCTCGAAACAACAGCATTTTAAGTGTACTGGCCCTTTAAGAGGTGGACCCGGGAAGCTTACGGACCTTTAAAATTGGCAATACTTTAAGGTGACTGGCCTATGAAGAGGATGACCATGGAAGTGGACAGTCCTTAAAGATGCATTATTGTGTGTGGGTGGCCTTCTAAGAGACAACCCTGGGAATGGACAGACCTTTGGAAATGTCAATGTGGCTTATGAAGTGGAAAGCCACTTGAACATGTGACATGTTTTGCGGACTGGCCCTTTAAGAGGCAGACCCTAGAAGTGGACAAACCCTTGAAGAGGTGACAAATTTAGGGAATTATGTCCTTTAAGAGGTTGACCAGGGTTGTGTACAAACCCTCGAAACAACAGCATTTTAAGTGTACTGGCCCTTTAAGAGGTGGACCCGGGAAGCTTACGGACCTTTAAAATTGGCAATACTTTAAGGTGACTGGCCTATGAAGAGGATGACCATGGAAGTGGACAGTCCTTAAAGATGCATTATTGTGTGTGGGTGGCCTTCTAAGAGACAACCCTGGGAATGGACAGACCTTTGGAAATGTCAATGTGGCTTATGAAGTGGAAAGCCACTTGAACATGTGACATGTTTTGCGGACTGGCCCTTTAAGAGGCAGACCCTAGAAGTGGACAAACCCTTGAAGAGGTGGCAAATTTAGGGAATTATGTCCTTTAAGAGGTTGACCAGGGTTGTGTACAAACCCTCGAAACAACAGCATTTTAAGTGTACTGGCCCTTTAAGAGGTGGACCTGGGAAGCTTACGGACCTTTAAAATTGGCAATACTTTAAGGTGACTGGCCTATGAAGAGGATGACCATGGAAGTGGACAGTCCTTAAAGATGCATTATTGTGTGTGGGTGGCCTTCTAAGAGACAACCCTGGGAATGGACAGACCTTTGGAAATGTCAATGTGGCTTATGAAGTGGAAAGCCACTTGAACATGTGACATGTTTTGCGGACTGGCCCTTTAAGAGGCAGACCCTAGAAGTGGACAAACCCTTGAAGAGGTGACAAATTTAGGGAATTATGTCCTTTAAGAGGTTGACCAGGGTTGTGTACAAACCCTCGAAACAACAGCATTTTAAGTGTACTGGCCCTTTAAGAGGTGGACCTGGGAAGCTTACGGACCTTTAAAATTGGCAATACTTTAAGGTGACTGGCCTATGAAGAGGATGACCATGGAAGTGGACAGTCCTTAAAGATGCATTATTGTGTGTGGGTGGCCTTCTAAGAGACAACCCTGGGAATGGACAGACCTTTGGAAATGTCAATGTGGCTTATGAAGTGGAAAGCCACTTGAACATGTGACATGTTTTGCAGACTGGCCCTTTAAGAGGCAGACCCTAGAAGTGGACAAACCCTTGAAGAGGTGGCAAATTTAGGGAATTATGTCCTTTAAGAGGTTGACCAGGGTTGTGTACAAACCCTCGAAACAACAGCATTTTAAGTGTACTGGCCCTTTAAGAGGTGGACCTGGGAAGCTTACGGACCTTTAAAATTGGCAATACTTTAAGGTGACTGGCCTATGAAGAGGATGACCATGGAAGTGGACAGTCCTTAAAGATGCATTATTGTGTGTGGGTGGCCTTCTAAGAGACAACCCTGGGAATGGACAGACCTTTGGAAATGTCAATGTGGCTTATGAAGTGGAAAGCCACTTGAACATGTGACATGTTTTGATGACTGGCCCTTTAAGAGGCAGACCCTAGATGTGGACAAACCCTTGAAGAGGTGACAAATTTAGGGAATTATGTCCTTTAAGAGGTTGACCAGGGTTGTGTACAAACCCTCGAAACAACAGCATTTTAAGTGTACTGGCCCTTTAAGAGGTGGACCTGGGAAGCTTACGGACCTTTAAAATTGGCAATACTTTAAGGTGACTGGCCTATGAAGAGGATGACCATGGAAGTGGACAGTCCTTAAAGATGCATTATTGTGTGTGGGTGGCCTTCTAAGAGACAACCCTGGGAATGGACAGACCTTTGGAAATGTCAATGTGGCTTATGAAGTGGAAAGCCACTTGAACATGTGACATGTTTTGCAGACTGGCCCTTTAAGAGGCAGACCCTAGAAGTGGACAAACCCTTGAAGAGGTGGCAAATTTAGGGAATTATGTCCTTTAAGAGGTTGACCAGGGTTGTGTACAAACCCTCGAAACAACAGCATTTTAAGTGTACTGGCCCTTTAAGAGGTGGACCCGGGAAGCTTACGGACCTTTAAAATTGGCAATACTTTAAGGTGACTGGCCTATGAAGAGGATGACCATGGAAGTGGACAGTCCTTAAAGATGCATTATTGTGTGTGGGTGGCCTTCTAAGAGACAACCCTGGGAATGGACAGACCTTTGGAAATGTCAATGTGGCTTATGAAGTGGAAAGCCACTTGAACATGTGACATGTTTTGCGGACTGGCCCTTTAAGAGGCAGACCCTAGAAGTGGACAAACCCTTGAAGAGGTGACAAATTTAGGGAATTATGTCCTTTAAGAGGTTGACCAGGGTTGTGTACAAACCCTCGAAACAACAGCATTTTAAGTGTACTGGCCCTTTAAGAGGTGGACCTGGGAAGCTTACGGACCTTTAAAATTGGCAATACTTTAAGGTGACTGGCCTATGAAGAGGATGACCATGGAAGTGGACAGTCCTTAAAGATGCATTATTGTGTGTGGGTGGCCTTCTAAGAGACTACCCTGGGAATGGACAGACCTTTGGAAATGTCAATGTGGCTTATGAAGTGGAAAGCCACTTGAACATGTGACATGTTTTGCGGACTGGCCCTTTAAGAGGCAGACCCTAGAAGTGGACAAACCCTTGAAGAGGTGACAAATTTAGGGAATTATGTCCTTTAAGAGGTTGACCAGGGTTGTGTACAAACCCTCGAAACAACAGCATTTTAAGTGTACTGGCCCTTTAAGAGGTGGACCCGGGAAGCTTACGGACCTTTAAAATTGGCAATACTTTAAGGTGACTGGCCTATGAAGAGGATGACCATGGAAGTGGACAGTCCTTAAAGATGCATTATTGTGTGTGGGTGGCCTTCTAAGAGACAACCCTGGGAATGGACAGACCTTTGGAAATGTCAATGTGGCTTATGAAGTGGAAAGCCACTTGAACATGTGACATGTTTTGCGGACTGGCCCTTTAAGAGGCAGACCCTAGAAGTGGACAAACCCTTGAAGAGGTGACAAATTTAGGGAATTATGTCCTTTAAGAGGTTGACCAGGGTTGTGTACAAACCCTCGAAACAACAGCATTTTAAGTGTACTGGCCCTTTAAGAGGTGGACCCGGGAAGCTTACGGACCTTTAAAATTGGCAATACTTTAAGGTGACTGGCCTATGAAGAGGATGACCATGGAAGTGGACAGTCCTTAAAGATGCATTATTGTGTGTGGGTGGCCTTCTAAGAGACAACCCTGGGAATGGACAGACCTTTGGAAATGTCAATGTGGCTTATGAAGTGGAAAGCCACTTGAACATGTGACATGTTTTGCGGACTGGCCCTTTAAGAGGCAGACCCTAGAAGTGGACAAACCCTTGAAGAGGTGGCAAATTTAGGGAATTATGTCCTTTAAGAGGTTGACCAGGGTTGTGTACAAACCCTCGAAACAACAGCATTTTAAGTGTACTGGCCCTTTAAGAGGTGGACCTGGGAAGCTTACGGACCTTTAAAATTGGCAATACTTTAAGGTGACTGGCCTATGAAGAGGATGACCATGGAAGTGGACAGTCCTTAAAGATGCATTATTGTGTGTGGGTGGCCTTCTAAGAGACAACCCTGGGAATGGACAGACCTTTGGAAATGTCAATGTGGCTTATGAAGTGGAAAGCCACTTGAACATGTGACATGTTTTGCGGACTGGCCCTTTAAGAGGCAGACCCTAGAAGTGGACAAACCCTTGAAGAGGTGACAAATTTAGGGAATTATGTCCTTTAAGAGGTTGACCAGGGTTGTGTACAAACCCTCGAAACAACAGCATTTTAAGTGTACTGGCCCTTTAAGAGGTGGACCTGGGAAGCTTACGGACCTTTAAAATTGGCAATACTTTAAGGTGACTGGCCTATGAAGAGGATGACCATGGAAGTGGACAGTCCTTAAAGATGCATTATTGTGTGTGGGTGGCCTTCTAAGAGACAACCCTGGGAATGGACAGACCTTTGGAAATGTCAATGTGGCTTATGAAGTGGAAAGCCACTTGAACATGTGACATGTTTTGCGGACTGGCCCTTTAAGAGGCAGACCCTAGAAGTGGACAAACCCTTGAAGAGGTGACAAATTTAGGGAATAATGTCCTTTAAGAGGTTGACCAGGGTTGTGTACAAACCCTCGAAACAACAGCATTTTAAGTGTACTGGCCCTTTAAGAGGTGGACCTGGGAAGCTTACGGACCTTTAAAATTGGCAATACTTTAAGGTGACTGGCCTATGAAGAGGATGACCATGGAAGTGGACAGTCCTTAAAGATGCATTATTGTGTGTGGGTGGCCTTCTAAGAGACAACCCTGGGAATGGACAGACCTTTGGAAATGTCAATGTGGCTTATGAAGTGGAAAGCCACTTGAACATGTGACATGTTTTGCGGACTGGCCCTTTAAGAGGCAGACCCTAGAAGTGGACAAACCCTTGAAGAGGTGACAAATTTAGGGAATTATGTCCTTTAAGAGGTTGACCAGGGTTGTGTACAAACCCTCGAAACAACAGCATTTTAAGTGTACTGGCCCTTTAAGAGGTGGACCTGGGAAGCTTACGGACCTTTAAAATTGGCAATACTTTAAGGTGACTGGCCTATGAAGAGGATGACCATGGAAGTGGACAGTCCTTAAAGATGCATTATTGTGTGTGGGTGGCCTTCTAAGAGACAACCCTGGGAATGGACAGACCTTTGGAAATGTCAATGTGGCTTATGAAGTGGAAATCCACTTGAACATGTGACATGTTTTGATGACTGGCCCTTTAAGAGGCAGACCCTAGATGTGGACAAACCCTTGAAGAGGTGACAAATTTAGGGAATTATGTCCTTTAAGAGGTTGACCAGGGTTGTGTACAAACCCTCGAAACAACAGCATTTTAAGTGTACTGGCCCTTTAAGAGGTGGACCTGGGAAGCTTACGGACCTTTAAAATTGGCAATACTTTAAGGTGACTGGCCTATGAAGAGGATGACCATGGAAGTGGACAGTCCTTAAAGATGCATTATTGTGTGTGGGTGGCCTTCTAAGAGACAACCCTGGGAATGGACAGACCTTTGGAAATGTCAATGTGGCTTATGAAGTGGAAAGCCACTTGAACATGTGACATGTTTTGCAGACTGGCCCTTTAAGAGGCAGACCCTAGAAGTGGACAAACCCTTGAAGAGGTGGCAAATTTAGGGAATTATGTCCTTTAAGAGGTTGACCAGGGTTGTGTACAAACCCTCGAAACAACAGCATTTTAAGTGTACTGGCCCTTTAAGAGGTGGACCTGGGAAGCTTACGGACCTTTAAAATTGGCAATACTTTAAGGTGACTGGCCTATGAAGAGGATGACCATGGAAGTGGACAGTCCTTAAAGATGCATTATTGTGTGTGGGTGGCCTTCTAAGAGACAACCCTGGGAATGGACAGACCTTTGGAAATGTCAATGTGGCTTATGAAGTGGAAATCCACTTGAACATGTGACATGTTTTGATGACTGGCCCTTTAAGAGGCAGACCCTAGATGTGGACAAACCCTTGAAGAGGTGACAAATTTAGGTAATTATGTCCTTTAAGAGGTTGACCAGGGTTGTGTACAAACCCTCGAAACAACAGCATTTTAAGTGTACTGGCCCTTTAAGAGGTGGACCTGGGAAGCTTACGGACCTTTAAAATTGGCAATACTTTAAGGTGACTGGCCTATGAAGAGGATGACCATGGAAGTGGACAGTCCTTAAAGATGCATTATTGTGTGTGGGTGGCCTTCTAAGAGACAACCCTGGGAATGGACAGACCTTTGGAAATGTCAATGTGGCTTATGAAGTGGAAAGCCACTTGAACATGTGACATGTTTTGCAGACTGGCCCTTTAAGAGGCAGACCCTAGAAGTGGACAAACCCTTGAAGAGGTGGCAAATTTAGGGAATTATGTCCTTTAAGAGGTTGACCAGGGTTGTGTACAAACCCTCGAAACAACAGCATTTTAAGTGTACTGGCCCTTTAAGAGGTGGACCCGGGAAGCTTACGGACCTTTAAAATTGGCAATACTTTAAGGTGACTGGCCTATGAAGAGGATGACCATGGAAGTGGACAGTCCTTAAAGATGCATTATTGTGTGTGGGTGGCCTTCTAAGAGACAACCCTGGGAATAGACAGACCTTTGGAAATGTCAATGTGGCTTATGAAGTGGAAAGCCACTTGAACATGTGACATGTTTTGCGGACTGGCCCTTTAAGAGGCAGACCCTAGAAGTGGACAAACCCTTGAAGAGGTGACAAATTTAGGGAATTATGTCCTTTAAGAGGTTGACCAGGGTTGTGTACAAACCCTCGAAACAACAGCATTTTAAGTGTACTGGCCCTTTAAGAGGTGGACCTGGGAAGCTTACGGACCTTTAAAATTGGCAATACTTTAAGGTGACTGGCCTATGAAGAGGATGACCATGGAAGTGGACAGTCCTTAAAGATGCATTATTGTGTGTGGGTGGCCTTCTAAGAGACAACCCTGGGAATGGACAGACCTTTGGAAATGTCAATGTGGCTTATGAAGTGGAAAGCCACTTGAACATGTGACATGTTTTGCGGACTGGCCCTTTAAGAGGCAGACCCTAGAAGTGGACAAACCCTTGAAGAGGTGACAAATTTAGGGAATTATGTCCTTTAAGAGGTTGACCAGGGTTGTGTACAAACCCTCGAAACAACAGCATTTTAAGTGTACTGGCCCTTTAAGAGGTGGACCCGGGAAGCTTACGGACCTTTAAAATTGGCAATACTTTAAGGTGACTGGCCTATGAAGAGGATGACCATGGAAGTGGACAGTCCTTAAAGATGCATTATTGTGTGTGGGTGGCCTTCTAAGAGACAACCCTGGGAATGGACAGACCTTTGGAAATGTCAATGTGGCTTATGAAGTGGAAAGCCACTTGAACATGTGACATGTTTTGCGGACTGGCCCTTTAAGAGGCAGACCCTAGAAGTGGACAAACCCTTGAAGAGGTGACAAATTTAGGGAATTATGTCCTTTAAGAGGTTGACCAGGGTTGTGTACAAACCCTCGAAACAACAGCATTTTAAGTGTACTGGCCCTTTAAGAGGTGGACCCGGGAAGCTTACGGACCTTTAAAATTGGCAATACTTTAAGGTGACTGGCCTATGAAGAGGATGACCATGGAAGTGGACAGTCCTTAAAGATGCATTATTGTGTGTGGGTGGCCTTCTAAGAGACAACCCTGGGAATGGACAGACCTTTGGAAATGTCAATGTGGCTTATGAAGTGGAAAGCCACTTGAACATGTGACATGTTTTGCGGACTGGCCCTTTAAGAGGCAGACCCTAGAAGTGGACAAACCCTTGAAGAGGTGGCAAATTTAGGGAATTATGTCCTTTAAGAGGTTGACCAGGGTTGTGTACAAACCCTCGAAACAACAGCATTTTAAGTGTACTGGCCCTTTAAGAGGTGGACCTGGGAAGCTTACGGACCTTTAAAATTGGCAATACTTTAAGGTGACTGGCCTATGAAGAGGATGACCATGGAAGTGGACAGTCCTTAAAGATGCATTATTGTGTGTGGGTGGCCTTCTAAGAGACAACCCTGGGAATGGACAGACCTTTGGAAATGTCAATGTGGCTTATGAAGTGGAAAGCCACTTGAACATGTGACATGTTTTGCGGACTGGCCCTTTAAGAGGCAGACCCTAGAAGTGGACAAACCCTTGAAGAGGTGACAAATTTAGGGAATTATGTCCTTTAAGAGGTTGACCAGGGTTGTGTACAAACCCTCGAAACAACAGCATTTTAAGTGTACTGGCCCTTTAAGAGGTGGACCTGGGAAGCTTACGGACCTTTAAAATTGGCAATACTTTAAGGTGACTGGCCTATGAAGAGGATGACCATGGAAGTGGACAGTCCTTAAAGATGCATTATTGTGTGTGGGTGGCCTTCTAAGAGACAACCCTGGGAATGGACAGACCTTTGGAAATGTCAATGTGGCTTATGAAGTGGAAATCCACTTGAACATGTGACATGTTTTGATGACTGGCCCTTTAAGAGGCAGACCCTAGATGTGGACAAACCCTTGAAGAGGTGACAAATTTAGGGAATTATGTCCTTTAAGAGGTTGACCAGGGTTGTGTACAAACCCTCGAAACAACAGCATTTTAAGTGTACTGGCCCTTTAAGAGGTGGACCTGGGAAGCTTACGGACCTTTAAAATTGGCAATACTTTAAGGTGACTGGCCTATGAAGAGGATGACCATGGAAGTGGACAGTCCTTAAAGATGCATTATTGTGTGTGGGTGGCCTTCTAAGAGACAACCCTGGGAATGGACAGACCTTTGGAAATGTCAATGTGGCTTATGAAGTGGAAATCCACTTGAACATGTGACATGTTTTGATGACTGGCCCTTTAAGAGGCAGACCCTAGATGTGGACAAACCCTTGAAGAGGTGACAAATTTAGGGAATTATGTCCTTTAAGAGGTTGACCAGGGTTGTGTACAAACCCTCGAAACAACAGCATTTTAAGTGTACTGGCCCTTTAAGAGGTGGACCTGGGAAGCTTACGGACCTTTAAAATTGGCAATACTTTAAGGTGACTGGCCTATGAAGAGGATGACCATGGAAGTGGACAGTCCTTAAAGATGCATTATTGTGTGTGGGTGGCCTTCTAAGAGACAACCCTGGGAATGGACAGACCTTTGGAAATGTCAATGTGGCTTATGAAGTGGAAAGCCACTTGAACATGTGACATGTTTTGCAGACTGGCCCTTTAAGAGGCAGAGCCTAGAAGTGGACAAACCCTTGAAGAGGTGGCAAATTTAGGGAATTATGTCCTTTAAGAGGTTGACCAGGGTTGTGTACAAACCCTCGAAACAACAGCATTTTAAGTGTACTGGCCCTTTAAGAGGTGGACCTGGGAAGCTTACGGACCTTTAAAATTGGCAATACTTTAAGGTGACTGGCCTATGAAGAGGATGACCATGGAAGTGGACAGTCCTTAAAGATGCATTATTGTGTGTGGGTGGCCTTCTAAGAGACAACCCTGGGAATGGACAGACCTTTGGAAATGTCAATGTGGCTTATGAAGTGGAAAGCCACTTGAACATGTGACATGTTTTGCGGACTGGCCCTTTAAGAGGCAGACCCTAGAAGTGGACAAACCCTTGAAGAGGTGACAAATTTAGGGAATTATGTCCTTTAAGAGGTTGACCAGGGTTGTGTACAAACCCTCCAAACAACAGCATTTTAAGTGTACTGGCCCTTTAAGAGGTGGACCCGGGAAGCTTACGGACCTTTAAAATTGGCAATACTTTAAGGTGACTGGCCTATGAAGAGGATGACCATGGAAGTGGACAGTCCTTAAAGATGCATTATTGTGTGTGGGTGGCCTTCTAAGAGACAACCCTGGGAATGGACAGACCTTTGGAAATGTCAATGTGGCTTATGAAGTGGAAAGCCACTTGAACATGTGACATGTTTTGCGGACTGGCCCTTTAAGAGGCAGACCCTAGAAGTGGACAAACCCTTGAAGAGGTGGCAAATTTAGGGAATTATGTCCTTTAAGAGGTTGACCAGGGTTGTGTACAAACCCTCGAAACAACAGCATTTTAAGTGTACTGGCCCTTTAAGAGGTGGACCCGGGTAGCTTACGGACCTTTAAAATTGGCAATACTTTAAGGTGACTGGCCTATGAAGAGGATGACCATGGAAGTGGACAGTCCTTAAAGATGCATTATTGTGTGTGGGTGGCCTTCTAAGAGACAACCCTGGGAATGGACAGACCTTTGGAAATGTCAATGTGGCTTATGAAGTGGAAAGCCACTTGAACATGTGACATGTTTTGCAGACTGGCCCTTTAAGAGGCAGACCCTAGAAGTGGACAAACCCTTGAAGAGGTGGCAAATTTAGGGAATTATGTCCTTTAAGAGGTTGACCAGGGTTGTGTACAAACCCTCGAAACAACAGCATTTTAAGTGTACTGGCCCTTTAAGAGGTGGACCTGGGAAGCTTACGGACCTTTAAAATTGGCAATACTTTAAGGTGACTGGCCTATGAAGAGGATGACCATGGAAGTGGACAGTCCTTAAAGATGCATTATTGTGTGTGGGTGGCCTTCTAAGAGACAACCCTGGGAATGGACAGACCTTTGGAAATGTCAATGTGGCTTATGAAGTGGAAATCCACTTGAACATGTGACATGTTTTGATGACTGGCCCTTTAAGAGGCAGACCCTAGATGTGGACAAACCCTTGAAGAGGTGACAAATTTAGGGAATTATGTCCTTTAAGAGGTTGACCAGGGTTGTGTACAAACCCTCGAAACAACAGCATTTTAAGTGTACTGGCCCTTTAAGAGGTCGACCTGGGAAGCTTACGGACCTTTAAAATTGGCAATACTTTAAGGTGACTGGCCTATGAAGAGGATGACCATGGAAGTGGACAGTCCTTAAAGATGCATTATTGTGTGTGGGTGGCCTTCTAAGAGACAACCCTGGGAATGGACAGACCTTTGGAAATGTCAATGTGGCTTATGAAGTGGAAAGCCACTTGAACATGTGACATGTTTTGCAGACTGGCCCTTTAAGAGGCAGACCCTAGAAGTGGACAAACCCTTGAAGAGGTGGCAAATTTAGGGAATTATGTCCTTTAAGAGGTTGACCAGGGTTGTGTACAAACCCTCGAAACAACAGCATTTTAAGTGTACTGGCCCTTTAAGAGGTGGACCCGGGAAGCTTACGGACCTTTAAAATTGGCAATACTTTAAGGTGACTGGCCTATGAAGAGGATGACCATGGAAGTGGACAGTCCTTAAAGATGCATTATTGTGTGTGGGTGGCCTTCTAAGAGACAACCCTGGGAATGGACAGACCTTTGGAAATGTCAATGTGGCTTATGAAGTGGAAAGCCACTTGAACATGTGACATGTTTTGCGGACTGGCCCTTTAAGAGGCAGACCCTAGAAGTGGACAAACCCTTGAAGAGGTGACAAATTTAGGGAATTATGTCCTTTAAGAGGTTGACCAGGGTTGTGTACAAACCCTCGAAACAACAGCATTTTAAGTGTACTGGCCCTTTAAGAGGTGGACCCGGGAAGCTTACGGACCTTTAAAATTGGCAATACTTTAAGGTGACTGGCCTATGAAGAGGATGACCATGGAAGTGGACAGTCCTTAAAGATGCATTATTGTGTGTGGGTGGCCTTCTAAGAGACAACCCTGGGAATGGACAGACCTTTGGAAATGTCAATGTGGCTTATGAAGTGGAAAGCCACTTGAACATGTGACATGTTTTGCGGACTGGCCCTTTAAGAGGCAGACCCTAGAAGTGGACAAACCCTTGAAGAGGTGACAAATTTAGGGAATTATGTCCTTTAAGAGGTTGACCAGGGTTGTGTACAAACCCTCGAAACAACAGCATTTTAAGTGTACTGGCCCTTTAAGAGGTGGACCCGGGAAGCTTACGGACCTTTAAAATTGGCAATACTTTAAGGTGACTGGCCTATGAAGAGGATGACCATGGAAGTGGACAGTCCTTAAAGATGCATTATTGTGTGTGGGTGGCCTTCTAAGAGACAACCCTGGGAATGGACAGACCTTTGGAAATGTCAATGTGGCTTATGAAGTGGAAAGCCACTTGAACATGTGACATGTTTTGCGGACTGGCCCTTTAAGAGGCAGACCCTAGAAGTGGACAAACCCTTGAAGAGGTGACAAATTTAGGGAATTATGTCCTTTAAGAGGTTGACCAGGGTTGTGTACAAACCCTCGAAACAACAGCATTTTAAGTGTACTGGCCCTTTAAGAGGTGGACCCGGGAAGCTTACGGACCTTTAAAATTGGCAATACTTTAAGGTGACTGGCCTATGAAGAGGATGACCATGGAAGTGGACAGTCCTTAAAGATGCATTATTGTGTGTGGGTGGCCTTCTAAGAGACAACCCTGGGAATGGACAGACCTTTGGAAATGTCAATGTGGCTTATGAAGTGGAAAGCCACTTGAACATGTGACATGTTTTGCGGACTGGCCCTTTAAGAGGCAGACCCTAGAAGTGGACAAACCCTTGAAGAGGTGGCAAATTTAGGGAATTATGTCCTTTAAGAGGTTGACCAGGGTTGTGTACAAACCCTCGAAACAACAGCATTTTAAGTGTACTGGCCCTTTAAGAGGTGGACCTGGGAAGCTTACGGACCTTTAAAATTGGCAATACTTTAAGGTGACTGGCCTATGAAGAGGATGACCATGGAAGTGGACAGTCCTTAAAGATGCATTATTGTGTGTGGGTGGCCTTCTAAGAGACAACCCTGGGAATGGACAGACCTTTGGAAATGTCAATGTGGCTTATGAAGTGGAAAGCCACTTGAACATGTGACATGTTTTGCGGACTGGCCCTTTAAGAGGCAGACCCTAGAAGTGGACAAACCCTTGAAGAGGTGACAAATTTAGGGAATTATGTCCTTTAAGAGGTTGACCAGGGTTGTGTACAAACCCTCGAAACAACAGCATTTTAAGTGTACTGGCCCTTTAAGAGGTGGACCTGGGAAGCTTACGGACCTTTAAAATTGGCAATACTTTAAGGTGACTGGCCTATGAAGAGGATGACCATGGAAGTGGACAGTCCTTAAAGATGCATTATTGTGTGTGGGTGGCCTTCTAAGAGACAACCCTGGGAATGGACAGACCTTTGGAAATGTCAATGTGGCTTATGAAGTGGAAAGCCACTTGAACATGTGACATGTTTTGCGGACTGGCCCTTTAAGAGGCAGACCCTAGAAGTGGACAAACCCTTGAAGAGGTGACAAATTTAGGGAATAATGTCCTTTAAGAGGTTGACCAGGGTTGTGTACAAACCCTCGAAACAACAGCATTTTAAGTGTACTGGCCCTTTAAGAGGTGGACCTGGGAAGCTTACGGACCTTTAAAATTGGCAATACTTTAAGGTGACTGGCCTATGAAGAGGATGACCATGGAAGTGGACAGTCCTTAAAGATGCATTATTGTGTGTGGGTGGCCTTCTAAGAGACAACCCTGGGAATGGACAGACCTTTGGAAATGTCAATGTGGCTTATGAAGTGGAAAGCCACTTGAACATGTGACATGTTTTGCGGACTGGCCCTTTAAGAGGCAGACCCTAGAAGTGGACAAACCCTTGAAGAGGTGACAAATTTAGGGAATTATGTCCTTTAAGAGGTTGACCAGGGTTGTGTACAAACCCTCGAAACAACAGCATTTTAAGTGTACTGGCCCTTTAAGAGGTGGACCTGGGAAGCTTACGGACCTTTAAAATTGGCAATACTTTAAGGTGACTGGCCTATGAAGAGGATGACCATGGAAGTGGACAGTCCTTAAAGATGCATTATTGTGTGTGGGTGGCCTTCTAAGAGACAACCCTGGGAATGGACAGACCTTTGGAAATGTCAATGTGGCTTATGAAGTGGAAATCCACTTGAACATGTGACATGTTTTGATGACTGGCCCTTTAAGAGGCAGACCCTAGATGTGGACAAACCCTTGAAGAGGTGACAAATTTAGGGAATTATGTCCTTTAAGAGGTTGACCAGGGTTGTGTACAAACCCTCGAAACAACAGCATTTTAAGTGTACTGGCCCTTTAAGAGGTGGACCTGGGAAGCTTACGGACCTTTAAAATTGGCAATACTTTAAGGTGACTGGCCTATGAAGAGGATGACCATGGAAGTGGACAGTCCTTAAAGATGCATTATTGTGTGTGGGTGGCCTTCTAAGAGACAACCCTGGGAATGGACAGACCTTTGGAAATGTCAATGTGGCTTATGAAGTGGAAAGCCACTTGAACATGTGACATGTTTTGCAGACTGGCCCTTTAAGAGGCAGACCCTAGAAGTGGACAAACCCTTGAAGAGGTGGCAAATTTAGGGAATTATGTCCTTTAAGAGGTTGACCAGGGTTGTGTACAAACCCTCGAAACAACAGCATTTTAAGTGTACTGGCCCTTTAAGAGGTGGACCTGGGAAGCTTACGGACCTTTAAAATTGGCAATACTTTAAGGTGACTGGCCTATGAAGAGGATGACCATGGAAGTGGACAGTCCTTAAAGATGCATTATTGTGTGTGGGTGGCCTTCTAAGAGACAACCCTGGGAATGGACA
The DNA here is from genome assembly GCF_035609145.1 of Eleutherodactylus coqui. Lineage (NCBI taxonomy): Eukaryota > Metazoa > Chordata > Amphibia > Anura > Eleutherodactylidae > Eleutherodactylus > Eleutherodactylus coqui. The sequence goes on along the minus strand of NW_027101886.1, from coordinate 137,191 downwards.
GACCTTTGGAAATGTCAATGTGGCTTATGAAGTGGAAATCCACTTGAACATGTGACATGTTTTGATGACTGGCCCTTTAAGAGGCAGACCCTAGATGTGGACAAACCCTTGAAGAGGTGACAAATTTAGGTAATTATGTCCTTTAAGAGGTTGACCAGGGTTGTGTACAAACCCTCGAAACAACAGCATTTTAAGTGTACTGGCCCTTTAAGAGGTGGACCTGGGAAGCTTACGGACCTTTAAAATTGGCAATACTTTAAGGTGACTGGCCTATGAAGAGGATGACCATGGAAGTGGACAGTCCTTAAAGATGCATTATTGTGTGTGGGTGGCCTTCTAAGAGACAACCCTGGGAATGGACAGACCTTTGGAAATGTCAATGTGGCTTATGAAGTGGAAAGCCACTTGAACATGTGACATGTTTTGCAGACTGGCCCTTTAAGAGGCAGACCCTAGAAGTGGACAAACCCTTGAAGAGGTGGCAAATTTAGGGAATTATGTCCTTTAAGAGGTTGACCAGGGTTGTGTACAAACCCTCGAAACAACAGCATTTTAAGTGTACTGGCCCTTTAAGAGGTGGACCCGGGAAGCTTACGGACCTTTAAAATTGGCAATACTTTAAGGTGACTGGCCTATGAAGAGGATGACCATGGAAGTGGACAGTCCTTAAAGATGCATTATTGTGTGTGGGTGGCCTTCTAAGAGACAACCCTGGGAATAGACAGACCTTTGGAAATGTCAATGTGGCTTATGAAGTGGAAAGCCACTTGAACATGTGACATGTTTTGCGGACTGGCCCTTTAAGAGGCAGACCCTAGAAGTGGACAAACCCTTGAAGAGGTGACAAATTTAGGGAATTATGTCCTTTAAGAGGTTGACCAGGGTTGTGTACAAACCCTCGAAACAACAGCATTTTAAGTGTACTGGCCCTTTAAGAGGTGGACCTGGGAAGCTTACGGACCTTTAAAATTGGCAATACTTTAAGGTGACTGGCCTATGAAGAGGATGACCATGGAAGTGGACAGTCCTTAAAGATGCATTATTGTGTGTGGGTGGCCTTCTAAGAGACAACCCTGGGAATGGACAGACCTTTGGAAATGTCAATGTGGCTTATGAAGTGGAAAGCCACTTGAACATGTGACATGTTTTGCGGACTGGCCCTTTAAGAGGCAGACCCTAGAAGTGGACAAACCCTTGAAGAGGTGACAAATTTAGGGAATTATGTCCTTTAAGAGGTTGACCAGGGTTGTGTACAAACCCTCGAAACAACAGCATTTTAAGTGTACTGGCCCTTTAAGAGGTGGACCCGGGAAGCTTACGGACCTTTAAAATTGGCAATACTTTAAGGTGACTGGCCTATGAAGAGGATGACCATGGAAGTGGACAGTCCTTAAAGATGCATTATTGTGTGTGGGTGGCCTTCTAAGAGACAACCCTGGGAATGGACAGACCTTTGGAAATGTCAATGTGGCTTATGAAGTGGAAAGCCACTTGAACATGTGACATGTTTTGCGGACTGGCCCTTTAAGAGGCAGACCCTAGAAGTGGACAAACCCTTGAAGAGGTGACAAATTTAGGGAATTATGTCCTTTAAGAGGTTGACCAGGGTTGTGTACAAACCCTCGAAACAACAGCATTTTAAGTGTACTGGCCCTTTAAGAGGTGGACCCGGGAAGCTTACGGACCTTTAAAATTGGCAATACTTTAAGGTGACTGGCCTATGAAGAGGATGACCATGGAAGTGGACAGTCCTTAAAGATGCATTATTGTGTGTGGGTGGCCTTCTAAGAGACAACCCTGGGAATGGACAGACCTTTGGAAATGTCAATGTGGCTTATGAAGTGGAAAGCCACTTGAACATGTGACATGTTTTGCGGACTGGCCCTTTAAGAGGCAGACCCTAGAAGTGGACAAACCCTTGAAGAGGTGGCAAATTTAGGGAATTATGTCCTTTAAGAGGTTGACCAGGGTTGTGTACAAACCCTCGAAACAACAGCATTTTAAGTGTACTGGCCCTTTAAGAGGTGGACCTGGGAAGCTTACGGACCTTTAAAATTGGCAATACTTTAAGGTGACTGGCCTATGAAGAGGATGACCATGGAAGTGGACAGTCCTTAAAGATGCATTATTGTGTGTGGGTGGCCTTCTAAGAGACAACCCTGGGAATGGACAGACCTTTGGAAATGTCAATGTGGCTTATGAAGTGGAAAGCCACTTGAACATGTGACATGTTTTGCGGACTGGCCCTTTAAGAGGCAGACCCTAGAAGTGGACAAACCCTTGAAGAGGTGACAAATTTAGGGAATTATGTCCTTTAAGAGGTTGACCAGGGTTGTGTACAAACCCTCGAAACAACAGCATTTTAAGTGTACTGGCCCTTTAAGAGGTGGACCTGGGAAGCTTACGGACCTTTAAAATTGGCAATACTTTAAGGTGACTGGCCTATGAAGAGGATGACCATGGAAGTGGACAGTCCTTAAAGATGCATTATTGTGTGTGGGTGGCCTTCTAAGAGACAACCCTGGGAATGGACAGACCTTTGGAAATGTCAATGTGGCTTATGAAGTGGAAATCCACTTGAACATGTGACATGTTTTGATGACTGGCCCTTTAAGAGGCAGACCCTAGATGTGGACAAACCCTTGAAGAGGTGACAAATTTAGGGAATTATGTCCTTTAAGAGGTTGACCAGGGTTGTGTACAAACCCTCGAAACAACAGCATTTTAAGTGTACTGGCCCTTTAAGAGGTGGACCTGGGAAGCTTACGGACCTTTAAAATTGGCAATACTTTAAGGTGACTGGCCTATGAAGAGGATGACCATGGAAGTGGACAGTCCTTAAAGATGCATTATTGTGTGTGGGTGGCCTTCTAAGAGACAACCCTGGGAATGGACAGACCTTTGGAAATGTCAATGTGGCTTATGAAGTGGAAATCCACTTGAACATGTGACATGTTTTGATGACTGGCCCTTTAAGAGGCAGACCCTAGATGTGGACAAACCCTTGAAGAGGTGACAAATTTAGGGAATTATGTCCTTTAAGAGGTTGACCAGGGTTGTGTACAAACCCTCGAAACAACAGCATTTTAAGTGTACTGGCCCTTTAAGAGGTGGACCTGGGAAGCTTACGGACCTTTAAAATTGGCAATACTTTAAGGTGACTGGCCTATGAAGAGGATGACCATGGAAGTGGACAGTCCTTAAAGATGCATTATTGTGTGTGGGTGGCCTTCTAAGAGACAACCCTGGGAATGGACAGACCTTTGGAAATGTCAATGTGGCTTATGAAGTGGAAAGCCACTTGAACATGTGACATGTTTTGCAGACTGGCCCTTTAAGAGGCAGAGCCTAGAAGTGGACAAACCCTTGAAGAGGTGGCAAATTTAGGGAATTATGTCCTTTAAGAGGTTGACCAGGGTTGTGTACAAACCCTCGAAACAACAGCATTTTAAGTGTACTGGCCCTTTAAGAGGTGGACCTGGGAAGCTTACGGACCTTTAAAATTGGCAATACTTTAAGGTGACTGGCCTATGAAGAGGATGACCATGGAAGTGGACAGTCCTTAAAGATGCATTATTGTGTGTGGGTGGCCTTCTAAGAGACAACCCTGGGAATGGACAGACCTTTGGAAATGTCAATGTGGCTTATGAAGTGGAAAGCCACTTGAACATGTGACATGTTTTGCGGACTGGCCCTTTAAGAGGCAGACCCTAGAAGTGGACAAACCCTTGAAGAGGTGACAAATTTAGGGAATTATGTCCTTTAAGAGGTTGACCAGGGTTGTGTACAAACCCTCCAAACAACAGCATTTTAAGTGTACTGGCCCTTTAAGAGGTGGACCCGGGAAGCTTACGGACCTTTAAAATTGGCAATACTTTAAGGTGACTGGCCTATGAAGAGGATGACCATGGAAGTGGACAGTCCTTAAAGATGCATTATTGTGTGTGGGTGGCCTTCTAAGAGACAACCCTGGGAATGGACAGACCTTTGGAAATGTCAATGTGGCTTATGAAGTGGAAAGCCACTTGAACATGTGACATGTTTTGCGGACTGGCCCTTTAAGAGGCAGACCCTAGAAGTGGACAAACCCTTGAAGAGGTGGCAAATTTAGGGAATTATGTCCTTTAAGAGGTTGACCAGGGTTGTGTACAAACCCTCGAAACAACAGCATTTTAAGTGTACTGGCCCTTTAAGAGGTGGACCCGGGTAGCTTACGGACCTTTAAAATTGGCAATACTTTAAGGTGACTGGCCTATGAAGAGGATGACCATGGAAGTGGACAGTCCTTAAAGATGCATTATTGTGTGTGGGTGGCCTTCTAAGAGACAACCCTGGGAATGGACAGACCTTTGGAAATGTCAATGTGGCTTATGAAGTGGAAAGCCACTTGAACATGTGACATGTTTTGCAGACTGGCCCTTTAAGAGGCAGACCCTAGAAGTGGACAAACCCTTGAAGAGGTGGCAAATTTAGGGAATTATGTCCTTTAAGAGGTTGACCAGGGTTGTGTACAAACCCTCGAAACAACAGCATTTTAAGTGTACTGGCCCTTTAAGAGGTGGACCTGGGAAGCTTACGGACCTTTAAAATTGGCAATACTTTAAGGTGACTGGCCTATGAAGAGGATGACCATGGAAGTGGACAGTCCTTAAAGATGCATTATTGTGTGTGGGTGGCCTTCTAAGAGACAACCCTGGGAATGGACAGACCTTTGGAAATGTCAATGTGGCTTATGAAGTGGAAATCCACTTGAACATGTGACATGTTTTGATGACTGGCCCTTTAAGAGGCAGACCCTAGATGTGGACAAACCCTTGAAGAGGTGACAAATTTAGGGAATTATGTCCTTTAAGAGGTTGACCAGGGTTGTGTACAAACCCTCGAAACAACAGCATTTTAAGTGTACTGGCCCTTTAAGAGGTCGACCTGGGAAGCTTACGGACCTTTAAAATTGGCAATACTTTAAGGTGACTGGCCTATGAAGAGGATGACCATGGAAGTGGACAGTCCTTAAAGATGCATTATTGTGTGTGGGTGGCCTTCTAAGAGACAACCCTGGGAATGGACAGACCTTTGGAAATGTCAATGTGGCTTATGAAGTGGAAAGCCACTTGAACATGTGACATGTTTTGCAGACTGGCCCTTTAAGAGGCAGACCCTAGAAGTGGACAAACCCTTGAAGAGGTGGCAAATTTAGGGAATTATGTCCTTTAAGAGGTTGACCAGGGTTGTGTACAAACCCTCGAAACAACAGCATTTTAAGTGTACTGGCCCTTTAAGAGGTGGACCCGGGAAGCTTACGGACCTTTAAAATTGGCAATACTTTAAGGTGACTGGCCTATGAAGAGGATGACCATGGAAGTGGACAGTCCTTAAAGATGCATTATTGTGTGTGGGTGGCCTTCTAAGAGACAACCCTGGGAATGGACAGACCTTTGGAAATGTCAATGTGGCTTATGAAGTGGAAAGCCACTTGAACATGTGACATGTTTTGCGGACTGGCCCTTTAAGAGGCAGACCCTAGAAGTGGACAAACCCTTGAAGAGGTGACAAATTTAGGGAATTATGTCCTTTAAGAGGTTGACCAGGGTTGTGTACAAACCCTCGAAACAACAGCATTTTAAGTGTACTGGCCCTTTAAGAGGTGGACCCGGGAAGCTTACGGACCTTTAAAATTGGCAATACTTTAAGGTGACTGGCCTATGAAGAGGATGACCATGGAAGTGGACAGTCCTTAAAGATGCATTATTGTGTGTGGGTGGCCTTCTAAGAGACAACCCTGGGAATGGACAGACCTTTGGAAATGTCAATGTGGCTTATGAAGTGGAAAGCCACTTGAACATGTGACATGTTTTGCGGACTGGCCCTTTAAGAGGCAGACCCTAGAAGTGGACAAACCCTTGAAGAGGTGACAAATTTAGGGAATTATGTCCTTTAAGAGGTTGACCAGGGTTGTGTACAAACCCTCGAAACAACAGCATTTTAAGTGTACTGGCCCTTTAAGAGGTGGACCCGGGAAGCTTACGGACCTTTAAAATTGGCAATACTTTAAGGTGACTGGCCTATGAAGAGGATGACCATGGAAGTGGACAGTCCTTAAAGATGCATTATTGTGTGTGGGTGGCCTTCTAAGAGACAACCCTGGGAATGGACAGACCTTTGGAAATGTCAATGTGGCTTATGAAGTGGAAAGCCACTTGAACATGTGACATGTTTTGCGGACTGGCCCTTTAAGAGGCAGACCCTAGAAGTGGACAAACTCTTGAAGAGGTGACAAATTTAGGGAATTATGTCCTTTAAGAGGTTGACCAGGGTTGTGTACAAACCCTCGAAACAACAGCATTTTAAGTGTACTGGCCCTTTAAGAGGTGGACCTGGGAAGCTTACGGACCTTTAAAATTGGCAATACTTTAAGGTGACTGGCCTATGAAGAGGATGACCATGGAAGTGGACAGTCCTTAAAGATGCATTATTGTGTGTGGGTGGCCTTCTAAGAGACAACCCTGGGAATGGACAGACCTTTGGAAATGTCAATGTGGCTTATGAAGTGGAAATCCACTTGAACATGTGACATGTTTTGATGACTGGCCCTTTAAGAGGCAGACCCTAGATGTGGACAAACCCTTGAAGAGGTGACAAATTTAGGGAATTATGTCCTTTAAGAGGTTGACCAGGGTTGTGTACAAACCCTCGAAACAACAGCATTTTAAGTGTACTGGCCCTTTAAGAGGTGGACCTGGGAAGCTTACGGACCTTTAAAATTGGCAATACTTTAAGGTGACTGGCCTATGAAGAGGATGACCATGGAAGTGGACAGTCCTTAAAGATGCATTATTGTGTGTGGGTGGCCTTGTAAGAGACAACCCTGGGAATGGACAGACCTTTGGAAATGTCAATGTGGCTTATGAAGTGGAAATCCACTTGAACATGTGACATGTTTTGATGACTGGCCCTTTAAGAGGCAGACCCTAGATGTGGACAAACCCTTGAAGAGGTGACAAATTTAGGGAATTATGTCCTTTAAGAGGTTGACCAGGGTTGTGTACAAACCCTCGAAACAACAGCATTTTAAGTGTACTGGCCCTTTAAGAGGTGGACCTGGGAAGCTTACGGACCTTTAAAATTGGCAATACTTTAAGGTGACTGGCCTATGAAGAGGATGACCATGGAAGTGGACAGTCCTTAAAGATGCATTATTGTGTGTGGGTGGCCTTCTAAGAGACAACCCTGGGAATGGACAGACCTTTGGAAATGTCAATGTGGCTTATGAAGTGGAAATCCACTTGAACATGTGACATGTTTTGATGACTGGCCCTTTAAGAGGCAGACCCTAGATGTGGACAAACCCTTGAAGAGGTGACAAATTTAGGGAATTATGTCCTTTAAGAGGTTGACCAGGGTTGTGTACAAACCCTCGAAACAACAGCATTTTAAGTGTACTGGCCCTTTAAGAGGTGGACCTGGGAAGCTTACGGACCTTTAAAATTGGCAATACTTTAAGGTGACTGGCCTATGAAGAGGATGACCATGGAAGTGGACAGTCCTTAAAGATGCATTATTGTGTGTGGGTGGCCTTCTAAGAGACAACCCTGGGAATGGACAGACCTTTGGAAATGTCAATGTGGCTTATGAAGTGGAAAGCCACTTGAACATGTGACATGTTTTGCAGACTGGCCCTTTAAGAGGCAGAGCCTAGAAGTGGACAAACCCTTGAAGAGGTGGCAAATTTAGGGAATTATGTCCTTTAAGAGGTTGACCAGGGTTGTGTACAAACCCTCGAAACAACAGCATTTTAAGTGTACTGGCCCTTTAAGAGGTGGACCTGGGAAGCTTACGGACCTTTAAAATTGGCAATACTTTAAGGTGACTGGCCTATGAAGAGGATGACCATGGAAGTGGACAGTCCTTAAAGATGCATTATTGTGTGTGGGTGGCCTTCTAAGAGACAACCCTGGGAATGGACAGACCTTTGGAAATGTCAATGTGGCTTATGAAGTGGAAAGCCACTTGAACATGTGACATGTTTTGCGGACTGGCCCTTTAAGAGGCAGACCCTAGAAGTGGACAAACCCTTGAAGAGGTGACAAATTTAGGGAATTATGTCCTTTAAGAGGTTGACCAGGGTTGTGTACAAACCCTCCAAACAACAGCATTTTAAGTGTACTGGCCCTTTAAGAGGTGGACCCGGGAAGCTTACGGACCTTTAAAATTGGCAATACTTTAAGGTGACTGGCCTATGAAGAGGATGACCATGGAAGTGGACAGTCCTTAAAGATGCATTATTGTGTGTGGGTGGCCTTCTAAGAGACAACCCTGGGAATGGACAGACCTTTGGAAATGTCAATGTGGCTTATGAAGTGGAAAGCCACTTGAACATGTGACATGTTTTGCGGACTGGCCCTTTAAGAGGCAGACCCTAGAAGTGGACAAACCCTTGAAGAGGTGGCAAATTTAGGGAATTATGTCCTTTAAGAGGTTGACCAGGGTTGTGTACAAACCCTCGAAACAACAGCATTTTAAGTGTACTGGCCCTTTAAGAGGTGGACCCGGGTAGCTTACGGACCTTTAAAATTGGCAATACTTTAAGGTGACTGGCCTATGAAGAGGATGACCATGGAAGTGGACAGTCCTTAAAGATGCATTATTGTGTGTGGGTGGCCTTCTAAGAGACAACCCTGGGAATGGACAGACCTTTGGAAATGTCAATGTGGCTTATGAAGTGGAAAGCCACTTGAACATGTGACATGTTTTGCAGACTGGCCCTTTAAGAGGCAGACCCTAGAAGTGGACAAACCCTTGAAGAGGTGGCAAATTTAGGGAATTATGTCCTTTAAGAGGTTGACCAGGGTTGTGTACAAACCCTCGAAACAACAGCATTTTAAGTGTACTGGCCCTTTAAGAGGTGGACCTGGGAAGCTTACGGACCTTTAAAATTGGCAATACTTTAAGGTGACTGGCCTATGAAGAGGATGACCATGGAAGTGGACAGTCCTTAAAGATGCATTATTGTGTGTGGGTGGCCTTCTAAGAGACAACCCTGGGAATGGACAGACCTTTGGAAATGTCAATGTGGCTTATGAAGTGGAAATCCACTTGAACATGTGACATGTTTTGATGACTGGCCCTTTAAGAGGCAGACCCTAGATGTGGACAAACCCTTGAAGAGGTGACAAATTTAGGGAATTATGTCCTTTAAGAGGTTGACCAGGGTTGTGTACAAACCCTCGAAACAACAGCATTTTAAGTGTACTGGCCCTTTAAGAGGTGGACCTGGGAAGCTTACGGACCTTTAAAATTGGCAATACTTTAAGGTGACTGGCCTATGAAGAGGATGACCATGGAAGTGGACAGTCCTTAAAGATGCATTATTGTGTGTGGGTGGCCTTCTAAGAGACAACCCTGGGAATGGACAGACCTTTGGAAATGTCAATGTGGCTTATGAAGTGGAAAGCCACTTGAACATGTGACATGTTTTGCAGACTGGCCCTTTAAGAGGCAGAGCCTAGAAGTGGACAAACCCTTGAAGAGGTGGCAAATTTAGGGAATTATGTCCTTTAAGAGGTTGACCAGGGTTGTGTACAAACCCTCGAAACAACAGCATTTTAAGTGTACTGGCCCTTTAAGAGGTGGACCTGGGAAGCTTACGGACCTTTAAAATTGGCAATACTTTAAGGTGACTGGCCTATGAAGAGGATGACCATGGAAGTGGACAGTCCTTAAAGATGCATTATTGTGTGTGGGTGGCCTTCTAAGAGACAACCCTGGGAATGGACAGACCTTTGGAAATGTCAATGTGGCTTATGAAGTGGAAATCCACTTGAACATGTGACATGTTTTGATGACTGGCCCTTTAAGAGGCAGACCCTAGATGTGGACAAACCCTTGAAGAGGTGACAAATTTAGGGAATTATGTCCTTTAAGAGGTTGACCAGGGTTGTGTACAAACCCTCGAAACAACAGCATTTTAAGTGTACTGGCCCTTTAAGAGGTGGACCTGGGAAGCTTACGGACCTTTAAAATTGGCAATACTTTAAGGTGACTGGCCTATGAAGAGGATGACCATGGAAGTGGACAGTCCTTAAAGATGCATTATTGTGTGTGGGTGGCCTTCTAAGAGACAACCCTGGGAATGGACAGACCTTTGGAAATGTCAATGTGGCTTATGAAGTGGAAAGCCACTTGAACATGTGACATGTTTTGCAGACTGGCCCTTTAAGAGGCAGAGCCTAGAAGTGGACAAACCCTTGAAGAGGTGGCAAATTTAGGGAATTATGTCCTTTAAGAGGTTGACCAGGGTTGTGTACAAACCCTCGAAACAACAGCATTTTAAGTGTACTGGCCCTTTAAGAGGTGGACCTGGGAAGCTTACGGACCTTTAAAATTGGCAATACTTTAAGGTGACTGGCCTATGAAGAGGATGACCATGGAAGTGGACAGTCCTTAAAGATGCATTATTGTGTGTGGGTGGCCTTCTAAGAGACAACCCTGGGAATGGACAGACCTTTGGAAATGTCAATGTGGCTTATGAAGTGGAAAGCCACTTGAACATGTGACATGTTTTGCGGACTGGCCCTTTAAGAGGCAGACCCTAGAAGTGGACAAACCCTTGAAGAGGTGACAAATTTAGGGAATTATGTCCTTTAAGAGGTTGACCAGGGTTGTGTACAAACCCTCCAAACAACAGCATTTTAAGTGTACTGGCCCTTTAAGAGGTGGACCCGGGAAGCTTACGGACCTTTAAAATTGGCAATACTTTAAGGTGACTGGCCTATGAAGAGGATGACCATGGAAGTGGACAGTCCTTAAAGATGCATTATTGTGTGTGGGTGGCCTTCTAAGAGACAACCCTGGGAATGGACAGACCTTTGGAAATGTCAATGTGGCTTATGAAGTGGAAAGCCACTTGAACATGTGACATGTTTTGCGGACTGGCCCTTTAAGAGGCAGACCCTAGAAGTGGACAAACCCTTGAAGAGGTGGCAAATTTAGGGAATTATGTCCTTTAAGAGGTTGACCAGGGTTGTGTACAAACCCTCGAAACAACAGCATTTTAAGTGTACTGGCCCTTTAAGAGGTGGACCCGGGTAGCTTACGGACCTTTAAAATTGGCAATACTTTAAGGTGACTGGCCTATGAAGAGGATGACCATGGAAGTGGACAGTCCTTAAAGATGCATTATTGTGTGTGGGTGGCCTTCTAAGAGACAACCCTGGGAATGGACAGACCTTTGGAAATGTCAATGTGGCTTATGAAGTGGAAAGCCACTTGAACATGTGACATGTTTTGCAGACTGGCCCTTTAAGAGGCAGACCCTAGAAGTGGACAAACCCTTGAAGAGGTGGCAAATTTAGGGAATTATGTCCTTTAAGAGGTTGACCAGGGTTGTGTACAAACCCTCGAAACAACAGCATTTTAAGTGTACTGGCCCTTTAAGAGGTGGACCTGGGAAGCTTACGGACCTTTAAAATTGGCAATACTTTAAGGTGACTGGCCTATGAAGAGGATGACCATGGAAGTGGACAGTCCTTAAAGATGCATTATTGTGTGTGGGTGGCCTTCTAAGAGACAACCCTGGGAATGGACAGACCTTTGGAAATGTCAATGTGGCTTATGAAGTGGAAATCCACTTGAACATGTGACATGTTTTGATGACTGGCCCTTTAAGAGGCAGACCCTAGATGTGGACAAACCCTTGAAGAGGTGACAAATTTAGGGAATTATGTCCTTTAAGAGGTTGACCAGGGTTGTGTACAAACCCTCGAAACAACAGCATTTTAAGTGTACTGGCCCTTTAAGAGGTGGACCTGGGAAGCTTACGGACCTTTAAAATTGGCAATACTTTAAGGTGACTGGCCTATGAAGAGGATGACCATGGAAGTGGACAGTCCTTAAAGATGCATTATTGTGTGTGGGTGGCCTTCTAAGAGACAACCCTGGGAATGGACAGACCTTTGGAAATGTCAATGTGGCTTATGAAGTGGAAAGCCACTTGAACATGTGACATGTTTTGCGGACTGGCCCTTTAAGAGGCAGACCCTAGAAGTGGACAAACCCTTGAAGAGGTGACAAATTTAGGGAATTATGTCCTTTAAGAGGTTGACCAGGGTTGTGTACAAACCCTCGAAACAACAGCATTTTAAGTGTACTGGCCCTTTAAGAGGTGGACCTGGGAAGCTTACGGACCTTTAAAATTGGCAATACTTTAAGGTGACTGGCCTATGAAGAGGATGACCATGGAAGTGGACAGTCCTTAAAGATGCATTATTGTGTGTGGGTGGCCTTCTAAGAGACAACCCTGGGAATGGACAGACCTTTGGAAATGTCAATGTGGCTTATGAAGTGGAAATCCACTTGAACATGTGACATGTTTTGATGACTGGCCCTTTAAGAGGCAGACCCTAGATGTGGACAAACCCTTGAAGAGGTGACAAATTTAGGGAATTATGTCCTTTAAGAGGTTGACCAGGGTTGTGTACAAACCCTCGAAACAACAGCATTTTAAGTGTACTGGCCCTTTAAGAGGTGGACCTGGGAAGCTTACGGACCTTTAAAATTGGCAATACTTTAAGGTGACTGGCCTATGAAGAGGATGACCATGGAAGTGGACAGTCCTTAAAGATGCATTATTGTGTGTGGGTGGCCTTCTAAGAGACAACCCTGGGAATGGACAGACCTTTGGAAATGTCAATGTGGCTTATGAAGTGGAAATCCACTTGAACATGTGACATGTTTTGATGACTGGCCCTTTAAGAGGCAGACCCTAGATGTGGACAAACCCTTGAAGAGGTGACAAATTTAGGGAATTATGTCCTTTAAGAGGTTGACCAGGGTTGTGTACAAACCCTCGAAACAACAGCATTTTAAGTGTACTGGCCCTTTAAGAGGTGGACCTGGGAAGCTTACGGACCTTTAAAATTGGCAATACTTTAAGGTGACTGGCCTATGAAGAGGATGACCATGGAAGTGGACAGTCCTTAAAGATGCATTATTGTGTGTGGGTGGCCTTCTAAGAGACAACCCTGGGAATGGACAGACCTTTGGAAATGTCAATGTGGCTTATGAAGTGGAAAGCCACTTGAACATGTGACATGTTTTGCAGACTGGCCCTTTAAGAGGCAGAGCCTAGAAGTGGACAAACCCTTGAAGAGGTGGCAAATTTAGGGAATTATGTCCTTTAAGAGGTTGACCAGGGTTGTGTACAAACCCTCGAAACAACAGCATTTTAAGTGTACTGGCCCTTTAAGAGGTGGACCCGGGAAGCTTACGGACCTTTAAAATTGGCAATACTTTAAGGTGACTGGCCTATGAAGAGGATGACCATGGAAGTGGACAGTCCTTAAAGATGCATTATTGTGTGTGGGTGGCCTTCTAAGAGACAACCCTGGGAATGGACAGACCTTTGGAAATGTCAATGTGGCTTATGAAGTGGAAAGCCACTTGAACATGTGACATGTTTTGCGGACTGGCCCTTTAAGAGGCAGACCCTAGAAGTGGACAAACCCTTGAAGAGGTGACAAATTTAGGGAATTATGTCCTTTAAGAGGTTGACCAGGGTTGTGTACAAACCCTCCAAACAACAGCATTTTACGTGTACTGGCCCTTTAAGAGGTGGACCCGGGAAGCTTACGGACCTTTAAAATTGGCAATACTTTAAGGTGACTGGCCTATGAAGAGGATGACCATGGAAGTGGACAGTCCTTAAAGATGCATTATTGTGTGTGGGTGGCCTTCTAAGAGACAACCCTGGGAATGGACAGACCTTTGGAAATGTCAATGTGGCTTATGAAGTGGAAAGCCACTTGAACATGTGACATGTTTTGCGGACTGGCCCTTTAAGAGGCAGACCCTAGATGTGGACAAACCCTTGAAGAGGTGACAAATTTAGGGAATTATGTCCTTTAAGAGGTTGACCAGGGTTGTGTACAAACCCTCGAAACAACAGCATTTTAAGTGTACTGGCCCTTTAAGAGGTGGACCTGGGAAGCTTACGGACCTTTAAAATTGGCAATACTTTAAGGTGACTGGCCTATGAAGAGGATGACCATGGAAGTGGACAGTCCTTAAAGATGCATTATTGTGTGTGGGTGGCCTTCTAAGAGACAACCCTGGGAATGGACAGACCTTTGGAAATGTCAATGTGGCTTATGAAGTGGAAAGCCACTTGAACATGTGACATGTTTTGCGGACTGGCCCTTTAAGAGGCAGACCCTAGAAGTGGACAAACCCTTGAAGAGGTGACAAATTTAGGGAATTATGTCCTTTAAGAGGTTGACCAGGGTTGTGTACAAACCCTCGAAACAACAGCATTTTAAGTGTACTGGCCCTTTAAGAGGTGGACCTGGGAAGCTTACGGACCTTTAAAATTGGCAATACTTTAAGGTGACTGGCCTATGAAGAGGATGACCATGGAAGTGGACAGTCCTTAAAGATGCATTATTGTGTGTGGGTGGCCTTCTAAGAGACAACCCTGGGAATGGACAGACCTTTGGAAATGTCAATGTGGCTTATGAAGTGGAAATCCACTTGAACATGTGACATGTTTTGATGACTGGCCCTTTAAGAGGCAGACCCTAGATGTGGACAAACCCTTGAAGAGGTGACAAATTTAGGGAATTATGTCCTTTAAGAGGTTGACCAGGGTTGTGTACAAACCCTCGAAACAACAGCATTTTAAGTGTACTGGCCCTTTAAGAGGTGGACCTGGGAAGCTTACGGACCTTTAAAATTGGCAATACTTTAAGGTGACTGGCCTATGAAGAGGATGACCATGGAAGTGGACAGTCCTTAAAGATGCATTATTGTGTGTGGGTGGCCTTCTAAGAGACAACCCTGGGAATGGACAGACCTTTGGAAATGTCAATGTGGCTTATGAAGTGGAAATCCACTTGAACATGTGACATGTTTTGATGACTGGCCCTTTAAGAGGCAGACCCTAGATGTGGACAAACCCTTGAAGAGGTGACAAATTTAGGGAATTATGTCCTTTAAGAGGTTGACCAGGGTTGTGTACAAACCCTCGAAACAACAGCATTTTAAGTGTACTGGCCCTTTAAGAGGTGGACCTGGGAAGCTTACGGACCTTTAAAATTGGCAATACTTTAAGGTGACTGGCCTATGAAGAGGATGACCATGGAAGTGGACAGTCCTTAAAGATGCATTATTGTGTGTGGGTGGCCTTCTAAGAGACAACCCTGGGAATGGACAGACCTTTGGAAATGTCAATGTGGCTTATGAAGTGGAAATCCACTTGAACATGTGACATGTTTTGATGACTGGCCCTTTAAGAGGCAGACCCTAGATGTGGACAAACCCTTGAAGAGGTGACAAATTTAGGGAATTATGTCCTTTAAGAGGTTGACCAGGGTTGTGTACAAACCCTCGAAACAACAGCATTTTAAGTGTACTGGCCCTTTAAGAGGTGGACCTGGGAAGCTTACGGACCTTTAAAATTGGCAATACTTTAAGGTGACTGGCCTATGAAGAGGATGACCATGGAAGTGGACAGTCCTTAAAGATGCATTATTGTGTGTGGGTGGCCTTCTAAGAGACAACCCTGGGAATGGACAGACCTTTGGAAATGTCAATGTGGCTTATGAAGTGGAAAGCCACTTGAACATGTGACATGTTTTGCAGACTGGCCCTTTAAGAGGCAGAGCCTAGAAGTGGACAAACCCTTGAAGAGGTGGCAAATTTAGGGAATTATGTCCTTTAAGAGGTTGACCAGGGTTGTGTACAAACCCTCGAAACAACAGCATTTTAAGTGTACTGGCCCTTTAAGAGGTGGACCTGGGAAGCTTACGGACCTTTAAAATTGGCAATACTTTAAGGTGACTGGCCTATGAAGAGGATGACCATGGAAGTGGACAGTCCTTAAAGATGCATTATTGTGTGTGGGTGGCCTTCTAAGAGACAACCCTGGGAATGGACAGACCTTTGGAAATGTCAATGTGGCTTATGAAGTGGAAAGCCACTTGAACATGTGACATGTTTTGCGGACTGGCCCTTTAAGAGGCAGACCCTAGAAGTGGACAAACCCTTGAAGAGGTGACAAATTTAGGGAATTATGTCCTTTAAGAGGTTGACCAGGGTTGTGTACAAACCCTCCAAACAACAGCATTTTAAGTGTACTGGCCCTTTAAGAGGTGGACCCGGGAAGCTTACGGACCTTTAAAATTGGCAATACTTTAAGGTGACTGGCCTATGAAGAGGATGACCATGGAAGTGGACAGTCCTTAAAGATGCATTATTGTGTGTGGGTGGCCTTCTAAGAGACAACCCTGGGAATGGACAGACCTTTGGAAATGTCAATGTGGCTTATGAAGTGGAAAGCCACTTGAACATGTGACATGTTTTGCGGACTGGCCCTTTAAGAGGCAGACCCTAGAAGTGGACAAACCCTTGAAGAGGTGGCAAATTTAGGGAATTATGTCCTTTAAGAGGTTGACCAGGGTTGTGTACAAACCCTCGAAACAACAGCATTTTAAGTGTACTGGCCCTTTAAGAGGTGGACCCGGGTAGCTTACGGACCTTTAAAATTGGCAATACTTTAAGGTGACTGGCCTATGAAGAGGATGACCATGGAAGTGGACAGTCCTTAAAGATGCATTATTGTGTGTGGGTGGCCTTCTAAGAGACAACCCTGGGAATGGACAGACCTTTGGAAATGTCAATGTGGCTTATGAAGTGGAAAGCCACTTGAACATGTGACATGTTTTGCAGACTGGCCCTTTAAGAGGCAGACCCTAGAAGTGGACAAACCCTTGAAGAGGTGGCAAATTTAGGGAATTATGTCCTTTAAGAGGTTGACCAGGGTTGTGTACAAACCCTCGAAACAACAGCATTTTAAGTGTACTGGCCCTTTAAGAGGTGGACCTGGGAAGCTTACGGACCTTTAAAATTGGCAATACTTTAAGGTGACTGGCCTATGAAGAGGATGACCATGGAAGTGGACAGTCCTTAAAGATGCATTATTGTGTGTGGGTGGCCTTCTAAGAGACAACCCTGGGAATGGACAGACCTTTGGAAATGTCAATGTGGCTTATGAAGTGGAAATCCACTTGAACATGTGACATGTTTTGATGACTGGCCCTTTAAGAGGCAGACCCTAGATGTGGACAAACCCTTGAAGAGGTGACAAATTTAGGGAATTATGTCCTTTAAGAGGTTGACCAGGGTTGTGTACAAACCCTCGAAACAACAGCATTTTAAGTGTACTGGCCCTTTAAGAGGTGGACCTGGGAAGCTTACGGACCTTTAAAATTGGCAATACTTTAAGGTGACTGGCCTATGAAGAGGATGACCATGGAAGTGGACAGTCCTTAAAGATGCATTATTGTGTGTGGGTGGCCTTCTAAGAGACAACCCTGGGAATGGACAGACCTTTGGAAATGTCAATGTGGCTTATGAAGTGGAAAGCCACTTGAACATGTGACATGTTTTGCGGACTGGCCCTTTAAGAGGCAGACCCTAGAAGTGGACAAACCCTTGAAGAGGTGACAAATTTAGGGAATTATGTCCTTTAAGAGGTTGACCAGGGTTGTGTACAAACCCTCGAAACAACAGCATTTTAAGTGTACTGGCCCTTTAAGAGGTGGACCTGGGAAGCTTACGGACCTTTAAAATTGGCAATACTTTAAGGTGACTGGCCTATGAAGAGGATGACCATGGAAGTGGACAGTCCTTAAAGATGCATTATTGTGTGTGGGTGGCCTTCTAAGAGACAACCCTGGGAATGGACAGACCTTTGGAAATGTCAATGTGGCTTATGAAGTGGAAATCCACTTGAACATGTGACATGTTTTGATGACTGGCCCTTTAAGAGGCAGACCCTAGATGTGGACAAACCCTTGAAGAGGTGACAAATTTAGGGAATTATGTCCTTTAAGAGGTTGACCAGGGTTGTGTACAAACCCTCGAAACAACAGCATTTTAAGTGTACTGGCCCTTTAAGAGGTGGACCTGGGAAGCTTACGGACCTTTAAAATTGGCAATACTTTAAGGTGACTGGCCTATGAAGAGGATGACCATGGAAGTGGACAGTCCTTAAAGATGCATTATTGTGTGTGGGTGGCCTTCTAAGAGACAACCCTGGGAATGGACAGACCTTTGGAAATGTCAATGTGGCTTATGAAGTGGAAAGCCACTTGAACATGTGACATGTTTTGCAGACTGGCCCTTTAAGAGGCAGAGCCTAGAAGTGGACAAACCCTTGAAGAGGTGGCAAATTTAGGGAATTATGTCCTTTAAGAGGTTGACCAGGGTTGTGTACAAACCCTCGAAACAACAGCATTTTAAGTGTACTGGCCCTTTAAGAGGTGGACCTGGGAAGCTTACGGACCTTTAAAATTGGCAATACTTTAAGGTGACTGGCCTATGAAGAGGATGACCATGGAAGTGGACAGTCCTTAAAGATGCATTATTGTGTGTGGGTGGCCTTCTAAGAGACAACCCTGGGAATGGACAGACCTTTGGAAATGTCAATGTGGCTTATGAAGTGGAAAGCCACTTGAACATGTGACATGTTTTGCGGACTGGCCCTTTAAGAGGCAGACCCTAGAAGTGGACAAACCCTTGAAGAGGTGACAAATTTAGGGAATTATGTCCTTTAAGAGGTTGACCAGGGTTGTGTACAAACCCTCCAAACAACAGCATTTTACGTGTACTGGCCCTTTAAGAGGTGGACCCGGGAAGCTTACGGACCTTTAAAATTGGCAATACTTTAAGGTGACTGGCCTATGAAGAGGATGACCATGGAAGTGGACAGTCCTTAAAGATGCATTATTGTGTGTGGGTGGCCTTCTAAGAGACAACCCTGGGAATGGACAGACCTTTGGAAATGTCAATGTGGCTTATGAAGTGGAAAGCCACTTGAACATGTGACATGTTTTGCGGACTGGCCCTTTAAGAGGCAGACCCTAGATGTGGACAAACCCTTGAAGAGGTGACAAATTTAGGGAATTATGTCCTTTAAGAGGTTGACCAGGGTTGTGTACAAACCCTCGAAACAACAGCATTTTAAGTGTACTGGCCCTTTAAGAGGTGGACCTGGGAAGCTTACGGACCTTTAAAATTGGCAATACTTTAAGGTGACTGGCCTATGAAGAGGATGACCATGGAAGTGGACAGTCCTTAAAGATGCATTATTGTGTGTGGGTGGCCTTCTAAGAGACAACCCTGGGAATGGACAGACCTTTGGAAATGTCAATGTGGCTTATGAAGTGGAAATCCACTTGAACATGTGACATGTTTTGATGACTGGCCCTTTAAGAGGCAGACCCTAGATGTGGACAAACCCTTGAAGAGGTGACAAATTTAGGGAATTATGTCCTTTAAGAGGTTGACCAGGGTTGTGTACAAACCCTCGAAACAACAGCATTTTAAGTGTACTGGCCCTTTAAGAGGTGGACCTGGGAAGCTTACGGACCTTTAAAATTGGCAATACTTTAAGGTGACTGGCCTATGAAGAGGATGACCATGGAAGTGGACAGTCCTTAAAGATGCATTATTGTGTGTGGGTGGCCTTCTAAGAGACAACCCTGGGAATGGACAGACCTTTGGAAATGTCAATGTGGCTTATGAAGTGGAAAGCCACTTGAACATGTGACATGTTTTGCAGACTGGCCCTTTAAGAGGCAGAGCCTAGAAGTGGACAAACCCTTGAAGAGGTGGCAAATTTAGGGAATTATGTCCTTTAAGAGGTTGACCAGGGTTGTGTACAAACCCTCGAAACAACAGCATTTTAAGTGTACTGGCCCTTTAAGAGGTGGACCTGGGAAGCTTACGGACCTTTAAAATTGGCAATACTTTAAGGTGACTGGCCTATGAAGAGGATGACCATGGAAGTGGACAGTCCTTAAAGATGCATTATTGTGTGTGGGTGGCCTTCTAAGAGACAACCCTGGGAATGGACAGACCTTTGGAAATGTCAATGTGGCTTATGAAGTGGAAAGCCACTTGAACATGTGACATGTTTTGCGGACTGGCCCTTTAAGAGGCAGACCCTAGAAGTGGACAAACCCTTGAAGAGGTGACAAATTTAGGGAATTATGTCCTTTAAGAGGTTGACCAGGGTTGTGTACAAACCCTCCAAACAACAGCATTTTAAGTGTACTGGCCCTTTAAGAGGTGGACCCGGGAAGCTTACGGACCTTTAAAATTGGCAATACTTTAAGGTGACTGGCCTATGAAGAGGATGACCATGGAAGTGGACAGTCCTTAAAGATGCATTATTGTGTGTGGGTGGCCTTCTAAGAGACAACCCTGGGAATGGACAGACCTTTGGAAATGTCAATGTGGCTTATGAAGTGGAAAGCCACTTGAACATGTGACATGTTTTGCGGACTGGCCCTTTAAGAGGCAGACCCTAGAAGTGGACAAACCCTTGAAGAGGTGGCAAATTTAGGGAATTATGTCCTTTAAGAGGTTGACCAGGGTTGTGTACAAACCCTCGAAACAACAGCATTTTAAGTGTACTGGCCCTTTAAGAGGTGGACCCGGGTAGCTTACGGACCTTTAAAATTGGCAATACTTTAAGGTGACTGGCCTATGAAGAGGATGACCATGGAAGTGGACAGTCCTTAAAGATGCATTATTGTGTGTGGGTGGCCTTCTAAGAGACAACCCTGGGAATGGACAGACCTTTGGAAATGTCAATGTGGCTTATGAAGTGGAAAGCCACTTGAACATGTGACATGTTTTGCAGACTGGCCCTTTAAGAGGCAGACCCTAGAAGTGGACAAACCCTTGAAGAGGTGGCAAATTTAGGGAATTATGTCCTTTAAGAGGTTGACCAGGGTTGTGTACAAACCCTCGAAACAACAGCATTTTAAGTGTACTGGCCCTTTAAGAGGTGGACCTGGGAAGCTTACGGACCTTTAAAATTGGCAATACTTTAAGGTGACTGGCCTATGAAGAGGATGACCATGGAAGTGGACAGTCCTTAAAGATGCATTATTGTGTGTGGGTGGCCTTCTAAGAGACAACCCTGGGAATGGACAGACCTTTGGAAATGTCAATGTGGCTTATGAAGTGGAAATCCACTTGAACATGTGACATGTTTTGATGACTGGCCCTTTAAGAGGCAGACCCTAGATGTGGACAAACCCTTGAAGAGGTGACAAATTTAGGGAATTATGTCCTTTAAGAGGTTGACCAGGGTTGTGTACAAACCCTCGAAACAACAGCATTTTAAGTGTACTGGCCCTTTAAGAGGTGGACCTGGGAAGCTTACGGACCTTTAAAATTGGCAATACTTTAAGGTGACTGGCCTATGAAGAGGATGACCATGGAAGTGGACAGTCCTTAAAGATGCATTATTGTGTGTGGGTGGCCTTCTAAGAGACAACCCTGGGAATGGACAGACCTTTGGAAATGTCAATGTGGCTTATGAAGTGGAAAGCCACTTGAACATGTGACATGTTTTGCAGACTGGCCCTTTAAGAGGCAGACCCTAGAAGTGGACAAACCCTTGAAGAGGTGGCAAATTTAGGGAATTATGTCCTTTAAGAGGTTGACCAGGGTTGTGTACAAACCCTCGAAACAACAGCATTTTAAGTGTACTGGCCCTTTAAGAGGTGGACCCGGGAAGCTTACGGACCTTTAAAATTGGCAATACTTTAAGGTGACTGGCCTATGAAGAGGATGACCATGGAAGTGGACAGTCCTTAAAGATGCATTATTGTGTGTGGGTGGCCTTCTAAGAGACAACCCTGGGAATGGACAGACCTTTGGAAATGTCAATGTGGCTTATGAAGTGGAAAGCCACTTGAACATGTGACATGTTTTGCGGACTGGCCCTTTAAGAGGCAGACCCTAGAAGTGGACAAACCCTTGAAGAGGTGACAAATTTAGGGAATTATGTCCTTTAAGAGGTTGACCAGGGTTGTGTACAAACCCTCGAAACAACAGCATTTTAAGTGTACTGGCCCTTTAAGAGGTGGACCTGGGAAGCTTACGGACCTTTAAAATTGGCAATACTTTAAGGTGACTGGCCTATGAAGAGGATGACCATGGAAGTGGACAGTCCTTAAAGATGCATTATTGTGTGTGGGTGGCCTTCTAAGAGACAACCCTGGGAATGGACAGACCTTTGGAAATGTCAATGTGGCTTATGAAGTGGAAAGCCACTTGAACATGTGACATGTTTTGCGGACTGGCCCTTTAAGAGGCAGACCCTAGAAGTGGACAAACCCTTGAAGAGGTGACAAATTTAGGGAATTATGTCCTTTAAGAGGTTGACCAGGGTTGTGTACAAACCCTCGAAACAACAGCATTTTAAGTGTACTGGCCCTTTAAGAGGTGGACCCGGGAAGCTTACGGACCTTTAAAATTGGCAATACTTTAAGGTGACTGGCCTATGAAGAGGATGACCATGGAAGTGGACAGTCCTTAAAGATGCATTATTGTGTGTGGGTGGCCTTCTAAGAGACAACCCTGGGAATGGACAGACCTTTGGAAATGTCAATGTGGCTTATGAAGTGGAAAGCCACTTGAACATGTGACATGTTTTGCGGACTGGCCCTTTAAGAGGCAGACCCTAGAAGTGGACAAACCCTTGAAGAGGTGACAAATTTAGGGAATTATGTCCTTTAAGAGGTTGACCAGGGTTGTGTACAAACCCTCGAAACAACAGCATTTTAAGTGTACTGGCCCTTTAAGAGGTGGACCCGGGAAGCTTACGGACCTTTAAAATTGGCAATACTTTAAGGTGACTGGCCTATGAAGAGGATGACCATGGAAGTGGACAGTCCTTAAAGATGCATTATTGTGTGTGGGTGGCCTTCTAAGAGACAACCCTGGGAATGGACAGACCTTTGGAAATGTCAATGTGGCTTATGAAGTGGAAAGCCACTTGAACATGTGACATGTTTTGCGGACTGGCCCTTTAAGAGGCAGACCCTAGAAGTGGACAAACCCTTGAAGAGGTGACAAATTTAGGGAATTATGTCCTTTAAGAGGTTGACCAGGGTTGTGTACAAACCCTCGAAACAACAGCATTTTAAGTGTACTGGCCCTTTAAGAGGTGGACCTGGGAAGCTTACGGACCTTTAAAATTGGCAATACTTTAAGGTGACTGGCCTATGAAGAGGATGACCATGGAAGTGGACAGTCCTTAAAGATGCATTATTGTGTGTGGGTGGCCTTCTAAGAGACAACCCTGGGAATGGACAGACCTTTGGAAATGTCAATGTGGCTTATGAAGTGGAAAGCCACTTGAACATGTGACATGTTTTGCGGACTGGCCCTTTAAGAGGCAGACCCTAGAAGTGGACAAACCCTTGAAGAGGTGACAAATTTAGGGAATAATGTCCTTTAAGAGGTTGACCAGGGTTGTGTACAAACCCTCGAAACAACAGCATTTTAAGTGTACTGGCCCTTTAAGAGGTGGACCTGGGAAGCTTACGGACCTTTAAAATTGGCAATACTTTAAGGTGACTGGCCTATGAAGAGGATGACCATGGAAGTGGACAGTCCTTAAAGATGCATTATTGTGTGTGGGTGGCCTTCTAAGAGACAACCCTGGGAATGGACAGACCTTTGGAAATGTCAATGTGGCTTATGAAGTGGAAAGCCACTTGAACATGTGACATGTTTTGCGGACTGGCCCTTTAAGAGGCAGACCCTAGAAGTGGACAAACCCTTGAAGAGGTGACAAATTTAGGGAATTATGTCCTTTAAGAGGTTGACCAGGGTTGTGTACAAACCCTCGAAACAACAGCATTTTAAGTGTACTGGCCCTTTAAGAGGTGGACCTGGGAAGCTTACGGACCTTTAAAATTGGCAATACTTTAAGGTGACTGGCCTATGAAGAGGATGACCATGGAAGTGGACAGTCCTTAAAGATGCATTATTGTGTGTGGGTGGCCTTCTAAGAGACAACCCTGGGAATGGACAGACCTTTGGAAATGTCAATGTGGCTTATGAAGTGGAAATCCACTTGAACATGTGACATGTTTTGATGACTGGCCCTTTAAGAGGCAGACCCTAGATGTGGACAAACCCTTGAAGAGGTGACAAATTTAGGGAATTATGTCCTTTAAGAGGTTGACCAGGGTTGTGTACAAACCCTCGAAACAACAGCATTTTAAGTGTACTGGCCCTTTAAGAGGTGGACCTGGGAAGCTTACGGACCTTTAAAATTGGCAATACTTTAAGGTGACTGGCCTATGAAGAGGATGACCATGGAAGTGGACAGTCCTTAAAGATGCATTATTGTGTGTGGGTGGCCTTCTAAGAGACAACCCTGGGAATGGACAGACCTTTGGAAATGTCAATGTGGCTTATGAAGTGGAAATCCACTTGAACATGTGACATGTTTTGATGACTGGCCCTTTAAGAGGCAGACCCTAGATGTGGACAAACCCTTGAAGAGGTGACAAATTTAGGGAATTATGTCCTTTAAGAGGTTGACCAGGGTTGTGTACAAACCCTCGAAACAACAGCATTTTAAGTGTACTGGCCCTTTAAGAGGTGGACCTGGGAAGCTTACGGACCTTTAAAATTGGCAATACTTTAAGGTGACTGGCCTATGAAGAGGATGACCATGGAAGTGGACAGTCCTTAAAGATGCATTATTGTGTGTGGGTGGCCTTCTAAGAGACAACCCTGGGAATGGACAGACCTTTGGAAATGTCAATGTGGCTTATGAAGTGGAAAGCCACTTGAACATGTGACATGTTTTGCAGACTGGCCCTTTAAGAGGCAGAGCCTAGAAGTGGACAAACCCTTGAAGAGGTGGCAAATTTAGGGAATTATGTCCTTTAAGAGGTTGACCAGGGTTGTGTACAAACCCTCGAAACAACAGCATTTTAAGTGTACTGGCCCTTTAAGAGGTGGACCTGGGAAGCTTACGGACCTTTAAAATTGGCAATACTTTAAGGTGACTGGCCTATGAAGAGGATGACCATGGAAGTGGACAGTCCTTAAAGATGCATTATTGTGTGTGGGTGGCCTTCTAAGAGACAACCCTGGGAATGGACAGACCTTTGGAAATGTCAATGTGGCTTATGAAGTGGAAAGCCACTTGAACATGTGACATGTTTTGCGGACTGGCCCTTTAAGAGGCAGACCCTAGAAGTGGACAAACCCTTGAAGAGGTGGCAAATTTAGGGAATTATGTCCTTTAAGAGGTTGACCAGGGTTGTGTACAAACCCTCGAAACAACAGCATTTTAAGTGTACTGGCCCTTTAAGAGGTGGACCCGGGTAGCTTACGGACCTTTAAAATTGGCAATACTTTAAGGTGACTGGCCTATGAAGAGGATGACCATGGAAGTGGACAGTCCTTAAAGATGCATTATTGTGTGTGGGTGGCCTTCTAAGAGACAACCCTGGGAATGGACAGACCTTTGGAAATGTCAATGTGGCTTATGAAGTGGAAAGCCACTTGAACATGTGACATGTTTTGCGGACTGGCCCTTTAAGAGGCAGACCCTAGAAGTGGACAAACCCTTGAAGAGGTGGCAAATTTAGGGAATTATGTCCTTTAAGAGGTTGACCAGGGTTGTGTACAAACCCTCGAAACAACAGCATTTTAAGTGTACTGGCCCTTTAAGAGGTGGACCCGGGTAGCTTACGGACCTTTAAAATTGGCAATACTTTAAGGTGACTGGCCTATGAAGAGGATGACCATGGAAGTGGACAGTCCTTAAAGATGCATTATTGTGTGTGGGTGGCCTTCTAAGAGACAACCCTGGGAATGGACAGACCTTTGGAAATGTCAATGTGGCTTATGAAGTGGAAAGCCACTTGAACATGTGACATGTTTTGCGGACTGGCCCTTTAAGAGGCAGACCCTAGAAGTGGACAAACCCTTGAAGAGGTGACAAATTTAGGGAATTATGTCCTTTAAGAGGTTGACCAGGGTTGTGTACAAACCCTCGAAACAACAGCATTTTAAGTGTACTGGCCCTTTAAGAGGTGGACCCGGGAAGCTTACGGACCTTTAAAATTGGCAATACTTTAAGGTGACTGGCCTATGAAGAGGATGACCATGGAAGTGGACAGTCCTTAAAGATGCATTATTGTGTGTGGGTGGCCTTCTAAGAGACAACCCTGGGAATGGACAGACCTTTGGAAATGTCAATGTGGCTTATGAAGTGGAAAGCCACTTGAACATGTGACATGTTTTGCGGACTGGCCCTTTAAGAGGCAGACCCTAGAAGTGGACAAACCCTTGAAGAGGTGACAAATTTAGGGAATTATGTCCTTTAAGAGGTTGACCAGGGTTGTGTACAAACCCTCGAAACAACAGCATTTTAAGTGTACTGGCCCTTTAAGAGGTGGACCTGGGAAGCTTACGGACCTTTAAAATTGGCAATACTTTAAGGTGACTGGCCTATGAAGAGGATGACCATGGAAGTGGACAGTCCTTAAAGATGCATTATTGTGTGTGGGTGGCCTTCTAAGAGACAACCCTGGGAATGGACAGACCTTTGGAAATGTCAATGTGGCTTATGAAGTGGAAATCCACTTGAACATGTGACATGTTTTGATGACTGGCCC
This sequence comes from Eleutherodactylus coqui, assembly GCF_035609145.1. Lineage (NCBI taxonomy): Eukaryota > Metazoa > Chordata > Amphibia > Anura > Eleutherodactylidae > Eleutherodactylus > Eleutherodactylus coqui. Next base: position 110,690 of record NW_027101886.1, on the reverse strand, counting down.
TTTAAGAGGCAGACCCTAGATGTGGACAAACCCTTGAAGAGGTGACAAATTTAGGGAATTATGTCCTTTAAGAGGTTGACCAGGGTTGTGTACAAACCCTCGAAACAACAGCATTTTAAGTGTACTGGCCCTTTAAGAGGTGGACCTGGGAAGCTTACGGACCTTTAAAATTGGCAATACTTTAAGGTGACTGGCCTATGAAGAGGATGACCATGGAAGTGGACAGTCCTTAAAGATGCATTATTGTGTGTGGGTGGCCTTCTAAGAGACAACCCTGGGAATGGACAGACCTTTGGAAATGTCAATGTGGCTTATGAAGTGGAAATCCACTTGAACATGTGACATGTTTTGATGACTGGCCCTTTAAGAGGCAGACCCTAGATGTGGACAAACCCTTGAAGAGGTGACAAATTTAGGGAATTATGTCCTTTAAGAGGTTGACCAGGGTTGTGTACAAACCCTCGAAACAACAGCATTTTAAGTGTACTGGCCCTTTAAGAGGTGGACCTGGGAAGCTTACGGACCTTTAAAATTGGCAATACTTTAAGGTGACTGGCCTATGAAGAGGATGACCATGGAAGTGGACAGTCCTTAAAGATGCATTATTGTGTGTGGGTGGCCTTCTAAGAGACAACCCTGGGAATGGACAGACCTTTGGAAATGTCAATGTGGCTTATGAAGTGGAAAGCCACTTGAACATGTGACATGTTTTGCAGACTGGCCCTTTAAGAGGCAGAGCCTAGAAGTGGACAAACCCTTGAAGAGGTGGCAAATTTAGGGAATTATGTCCTTTAAGAGGTTGACCAGGGTTGTGTACAAACCCTCGAAACAACAGCATTTTAAGTGTACTGGCCCTTTAAGAGGTGGACCTGGGAAGCTTACGGACCTTTAAAATTGGCAATACTTTAAGGTGACTGGCCTATGAAGAGGATGACCATGGAAGTGGACAGTCCTTAAAGATGCATTATTGTGTGTGGGTGGCCTTCTAAGAGACAACCCTGGGAATGGACAGACCTTTGGAAATGTCAATGTGGCTTATGAAGTGGAAAGCCACTTGAACATGTGACATGTTTTGCGGACTGGCCCTTTAAGAGGCAGACCCTAGAAGTGGACAAACCCTTGAAGAGGTGACAAATTTAGGGAATTATGTCCTTTAAGAGGTTGACCAGGGTTGTGTACAAACCCTCCAAACAACAGCATTTTACGTGTACTGGCCCTTTAAGAGGTGGACCCGGGAAGCTTACGGACCTTTAAAATTGGCAATACTTTAAGGTGACTGGCCTATGAAGAGGATGACCATGGAAGTGGACAGTCCTTAAAGATGCATTATTGTGTGTGGGTGGCCTTCTAAGAGACAACCCTGGGAATGGACAGACCTTTGGAAATGTCAATGTGGCTTATGAAGTGGAAAGCCACTTGAACATGTGACATGTTTTGCGGACTGGCCCTTTAAGAGGCAGACCCTAGATGTGGACAAACCCTTGAAGAGGTGACAAATTTAGGGAATTATGTCCTTTAAGAGGTTGACCAGGGTTGTGTACAAACCCTCGAAACAACAGCATTTTAAGTGTACTGGCCCTTTAAGAGGTGGACCTGGGAAGCTTACGGACCTTTAAAATTGGCAATACTTTAAGGTGACTGGCCTATGAAGAGGATGACCATGGAAGTGGACAGTCCTTAAAGATGCATTATTGTGTGTGGGTGGCCTTCTAAGAGACAACCCTGGGAATGGACAGACCTTTGGAAATGTCAATGTGGCTTATGAAGTGGAAATCCACTTGAACATGTGACATGTTTTGATGACTGGCCCTTTAAGAGGCAGACCCTAGATGTGGACAAACCCTTGAAGAGGTGACAAATTTAGGGAATTATGTCCTTTAAGAGGTTGACCAGGGTTGTGTACAAACCCTCGAAACAACAGCATTTTAAGTGTACTGGCCCTTTAAGAGGTGGACCTGGGAAGCTTACGGACCTTTAAAATTGGCAATACTTTAAGGTGACTGGCCTATGAAGAGGATGACCATGGAAGTGGACAGTCCTTAAAGATGCATTATTGTGTGTGGGTGGCCTTCTAAGAGACAACCCTGGGAATGGACAGACCTTTGGAAATGTCAATGTGGCTTATGAAGTGGAAAGCCACTTGAACATGTGACATGTTTTGCAGACTGGCCCTTTAAGAGGCAGAGCCTAGAAGTGGACAAACCCTTGAAGAGGTGGCAAATTTAGGGAATTATGTCCTTTAAGAGGTTGACCAGGGTTGTGTACAAACCCTCGAAACAACAGCATTTTAAGTGTACTGGCCCTTTAAGAGGTGGACCTGGGAAGCTTACGGACCTTTAAAATTGGCAATACTTTAAGGTGACTGGCCTATGAAGAGGATGACCATGGAAGTGGACAGTCCTTAAAGATGCATTATTGTGTGTGGGTGGCCTTCTAAGAGACAACCCTGGGAATGGACAGACCTTTGGAAATGTCAATGTGGCTTATGAAGTGGAAAGCCACTTGAACATGTGACATGTTTTGCGGACTGGCCCTTTAAGAGGCAGACCCTAGAAGTGGACAAACCCTTGAAGAGGTGACAAATTTAGGGAATTATGTCCTTTAAGAGGTTGACCAGGGTTGTGTACAAACCCTCCAAACAACAGCATTTTAAGTGTACTGGCCCTTTAAGAGGTGGACCCGGGAAGCTTACGGACCTTTAAAATTGGCAATACTTTAAGGTGACTGGCCTATGAAGAGGATGACCATGGAAGTGGACAGTCCTTAAAGATGCATTATTGTGTGTGGGTGGCCTTCTAAGAGACAACCCTGGGAATGGACAGACCTTTGGAAATGTCAATGTGGCTTATGAAGTGGAAAGCCACTTGAACATGTGACATGTTTTGCGGACTGGCCCTTTAAGAGGCAGACCCTAGAAGTGGACAAACCCTTGAAGAGGTGGCAAATTTAGGGAATTATGTCCTTTAAGAGGTTGACCAGGGTTGTGTACAAACCCTCGAAACAACAGCATTTTAAGTGTACTGGCCCTTTAAGAGGTGGACCCGGGTAGCTTACGGACCTTTAAAATTGGCAATACTTTAAGGTGACTGGCCTATGAAGAGGATGACCATGGAAGTGGACAGTCCTTAAAGATGCATTATTGTGTGTGGGTGGCCTTCTAAGAGACAACCCTGGGAATGGACAGACCTTTGGAAATGTCAATGTGGCTTATGAAGTGGAAAGCCACTTGAACATGTGACATGTTTTGCGGACTGGCCCTTTAAGAGGCAGACCCTAGAAGTGGACAAACCCTTGAAGAGGTGACAAATTTAGGGAATTATGTCCTTTAAGAGGTTGACCAGGGTTGTGTACAAACCCTCGAAACAACAGCATTTTAAGTGTACTGGCCCTTTAAGAGGTGGACCTGGGAAGCTTACGGACCTTTAAAATTGGCAATACTTTAAGGTGACTGGCCTATGAAGAGGATGACCATGGAAGTGGACAGTCCTTAAAGATGCATTATTGTGTGTGGGTGGCCTTCTAAGAGACAACCCTGGGAATGGACAGACCTTTGGAAATGTCAATGTGGCTTATGAAGTGGAAATCCACTTGAACATGTGACATGTTTTGATGACTGGCCCTTTAAGAGGCAGACCCTAGATGTGGACAAACCCTTGAAGAGGTGACAAATTTAGGGAATTATGTCCTTTAAGAGGTTGACCAGGGTTGTGTACAAACCCTCGAAACAACAGCATTTTAAGTGTACTGGCCCTTTAAGAGGTGGACCTGGGAAGCTTACGGACCTTTAAAATTGGCAATACTTTAAGGTGACTGGCCTATGAAGAGGATGACCATGGAAGTGGACAGTCCTTAAAGATGCATTATTGTGTGTGGGTGGCCTTCTAAGAGACAACCCTGGGAATGGACAGACCTTTGGAAATGTCAATGTGGCTTATGAAGTGGAAAGCCACTTGAACATGTGACATGTTTTGCAGACTGGCCCTTTAAGAGGCAGAGCCTAGAAGTGGACAAACCCTTGAAGAGGTGGCAAATTTAGGGAATTATGTCCTTTAAGAGGTTGACCAGGGTTGTGTACAAACCCTCGAAACAACAGCATTTTAAGTGTACTGGCCCTTTAAGAGGTGGACCTGGGAAGCTTACGGACCTTTAAAATTGGCAATACTTTAAGGTGACTGGCCTATGAAGAGGATGACCATGGAAGTGGACAGTCCTTAAAGATGCATTATTGTGTGTGGGTGGCCTTCTAAGAGACAACCCTGGGAATGGACAGACCTTTGGAAATGTCAATGTGGCTTATGAAGTGGAAAGCCACTTGAACATGTGACATGTTTTGCGGACTGGCCCTTTAAGAGGCAGACCCTAGAAGTGGACAAACCCTTGAAGAGGTGACAAATTTAGGGAATTATGTCCTTTAAGAGGTTGACCAGGGTTGTGTACAAACCCTCCAAACAACAGCATTTTACGTGTACTGGCCCTTTAAGAGGTGGACCCGGGAAGCTTACGGACCTTTAAAATTGGCAATACTTTAAGGTGACTGGCCTATGAAGAGGATGACCATGGAAGTGGACAGTCCTTAAAGATGCATTATTGTGTGTGGGTGGCCTTCTAAGAGACAACCCTGGGAATGGACAGACCTTTGGAAATGTCAATGTGGCTTATGAAGTGGAAAGCCACTTGAACATGTGACATGTTTTGCGGACTGGCCCTTTAAGAGGCAGACCCTAGATGTGGACAAACCCTTGAAGAGGTGACAAATTTAGGGAATTATGTCCTTTAAGAGGTTGACCAGGGTTGTGTACAAACCCTCGAAACAACAGCATTTTAAGTGTACTGGCCCTTTAAGAGGTGGACCTGGGAAGCTTACGGACCTTTAAAATTGGCAATACTTTAAGGTGACTGGCCTATGAAGAGGATGACCATGGAAGTGGACAGTCCTTAAAGATGCATTATTGTGTGTGGGTGGCCTTCTAAGAGACAACCCTGGGAATGGACAGACCTTTGGAAATGTCAATGTGGCTTATGAAGTGGAAATCCACTTGAACATGTGACATGTTTTGATGACTGGCCCTTTAAGAGGCAGACCCTAGATGTGGACAAACCCTTGAAGAGGTGACAAATTTAGGGAATTATGTCCTTTAAGAGGTTGACCAGGGTTGTGTACAAACCCTCGAAACAACAGCATTTTAAGTGTACTGGCCCTTTAAGAGGTGGACCTGGGAAGCTTACGGACCTTTAAAATTGGCAATACTTTAAGGTGACTGGCCTATGAAGAGGATGACCATGGAAGTGGACAGTCCTTAAAGATGCATTATTGTGTGTGGGTGGCCTTCTAAGAGACAACCCTGGGAATGGACAGACCTTTGGAAATGTCAATGTGGCTTATGAAGTGGAAAGCCACTTGAACATGTGACATGTTTTGCAGACTGGCCCTTTAAGAGGCAGAGCCTAGAAGTGGACAAACCCTTGAAGAGGTGGCAAATTTAGGGAATTATGTCCTTTAAGAGGTTGACCAGGGTTGTGTACAAACCCTCGAAACAACAGCATTTTAAGTGTACTGGCCCTTTAAGAGGTGGACCTGGGAAGCTTACGGACCTTTAAAATTGGCAATACTTTAAGGTGACTGGCCTATGAAGAGGATGACCATGGAAGTGGACAGTCCTTAAAGATGCATTATTGTGTGTGGGTGGCCTTCTAAGAGACAACCCTGGGAATGGACAGACCTTTGGAAATGTCAATGTGGCTTATGAAGTGGAAAGCCACTTGAACATGTGACATGTTTTGCGGACTGGCCCTTTAAGAGGCAGACCATAGAAGTGGACAAACCCTTGAAGAGGTGACAAATTTAGGGAATTATGTCCTTTAAGAGGTTGACCAGGGTTGTGTACAAACCCTCCAAACAACAGCATTTTAAGTGTACTGGCCCTTTAAGAGGTGGACCCGGGAAGCTTACGGACCTTTAAAATTGGCAATACTTTAAGGTGACTGGCCTATGAAGAGGATGACCATGGAAGTGGACAGTCCTTAAAGATGCATTATTGTGTGTGGGTGGCCTTCTAAGAGACAACCCTGGGAATGGACAGACCTTTGGAAATGTCAATGTGGCTTATGAAGTGGAAAGCCACTTGAACATGTGACATGTTTTGCGGACTGGCCCTTTAAGAGGCAGACCCTAGAAGTGGACAAACCCTTGAAGAGGTGGCAAATTTAGGGAATTATGTCCTTTAAGAGGTTGACCAGGGTTGTGTACAAACCCTCGAAACAACAGCATTTTAAGTGTACTGGCCCTTTAAGAGGTGGACCCGGGTAGCTTACGGACCTTTAAAATTGGCAATACTTTAAGGTGACTGGCCTATGAAGAGGATGACCATGGAAGTGGACAGTCCTTAAAGATGCATTATTGTGTGTGGGTGGCCTTCTAAGAGACAACCCTGGGAATGGACAGACCTTTGGAAATGTCAATGTGGCTTATGAAGTGGAAAGCCACTTGAACATGTGACATGTTTTGCAGACTGGCCCTTTAAGAGGCAGACCCTAGAAGTGGACAAACCCTTGAAGAGGTGGCAAATTTAGGGAATTATGTCCTTTAAGAGGTTGACCAGGGTTGTGTACAAACCCTCGAAACAACAGCATTTTAAGTGTACTGGCCCTTTAAGAGGTGGACCTGGGAAGCTTACGGACCTTTAAAATTGGCAATACTTTAAGGTGACTGGCCTATGAAGAGGATGACCATGGAAGTGGACAGTCCTTAAAGATGCATTATTGTGTGTGGGTGGCCTTCTAAGAGACAACCCTGGGAATGGACAGACCTTTGGAAATGTCAATGTGGCTTATGAAGTGGAAATCCACTTGAACATGTGACATGTTTTGATGACTGGCCCTTTAAGAGGCAGACCCTAGATGTGGACAAACCCTTGAAGAGGTGACAAATTTAGGGAATTATGTCCTTTAAGAGGTTGACCAGGGTTGTGTACAAACCCTCGAAACAACAGCATTTTAAGTGTACTGGCCCTTTAAGAGGTGGACCTGGGAAGCTTACGGACCTTTAAAATTGGCAATACTTTAAGGTGACTGGCCTATGAAGAGGATGACCATGGAAGTGGACAGTCCTTAAAGATGCATTATTGTGTGTGGGTGGCCTTCTAAGAGACAACCCTGGGAATGGACAGACCTTTGGAAATGTCAATGTGGCTTATGAAGTGGAAAGCCACTTGAACATGTGACATGTTTTGCAGACTGGCCCTTTAAGAGGCAGACCCTAGAAGTGGACAAACCCTTGAAGAGGTGGCAAATTTAGGGAATTATGTCCTTTAAGAGGTTGACCAGGGTTGTGTACAAACCCTCGAAACAACAGCATTTTAAGTGTACTGGCCCTTTAAGAGGTGGACCCGGGAAGCTTACGGACCTTTAAAATTGGCAATACTTTAAGGTGACTGGCCTATGAAGAGGATGACCATGGAAGTGGACAGTCCTTAAAGATGCATTATTGTGTGTGGGTGGCCTTCTAAGAGACAACCCTGGGAATGGACAGACCTTTGGAAATGTCAATGTGGCTTATGAAGTGGAAAGCCACTTGAACATGTGACATGTTTTGCGGACTGGCCCTTTAAGAGGCAGACCCTAGAAGTGGACAAACCCTTGAAGAGGTGACAAATTTAGGGAATTATGTCCTTTAAGAGGTTGACCAGGGTTGTGTACAAACCCTCGAAACAACAGCATTTTAAGTGTACTGGCCCTTTAAGAGGTGGACCTGGGAAGCTTACGGACCTTTAAAATTGGCAATACTTTAAGGTGACTGGCCTATGAAGAGGATGACCATGGAAGTGGACAGTCCTTAAAGATGCATTATTGTGTGTGGGTGGCCTTCTAAGAGACAACCCTGGGAATGGACAGACCTTTGGAAATGTCAATGTGGCTTATGAAGTGGAAAGCCACTTGAACATGTGACATGTTTTGCGGACTGGCCCTTTAAGAGGCAGACCCTAGAAGTGGACAAACCCTTGAAGAGGTGACAAATTTAGGGAATTATGTCCTTTAAGAGGTTGACCAGGGTTGTGTACAAACCCTCGAAACAACAGCATTTTAAGTGTACTGGCCCTTTAAGAGGTGGACCCGGGAAGCTTACGGACCTTTAAAATTGGCAATACTTTAAGGTGACTGGCCTATGAAGAGGATGACCATGGAAGTGGACAGTCCTTAAAGATGCATTATTGTGTGTGGGTGGCCTTCTAAGAGACAACCCTGGGAATGGACAGACCTTTGGAAATGTCAATGTGGCTTATGAAGTGGAAAGCCACTTGAACATGTGACATGTTTTGCGGACTGGCCCTTTAAGAGGCAGACCCTAGAAGTGGACAAACCCTTGAAGAGGTGACAAATTTAGGGAATTATGTCCTTTAAGAGGTTGACCAGGGTTGTGTACAAACCCTCGAAACAACAGCATTTTAAGTGTACTGGCCCTTTAAGAGGTGGACCCGGGAAGCTTACGGACCTTTAAAATTGGCAATACTTTAAGGTGACTGGCCTATGAAGAGGATGACCATGGAAGTGGACAGTCCTTAAAGATGCATTATTGTGTGTGGGTGGCCTTCTAAGAGACAACCCTGGGAATGGACAGACCTTTGGAAATGTCAATGTGGCTTATGAAGTGGAAAGCCACTTGAACATGTGACATGTTTTGCAGACTGGCCCTTTAAGAGGCAGAGCCTAGAAGTGGACAAACCCTTGAAGAGGTGGCAAATTTAGGGAATTATGTCCTTTAAGAGGTTGACCAGGGTTGTGTACAAACCCTCGAAACAACAGCATTTTAAGTGTACTGGCCCTTTAAGAGGTGGACCTGGGAAGCTTACGGACCTTTAAAATTGGCAATACTTTAAGGTGACTGGCCTATGAAGAGGATGACCATGGAAGTGGACAGTCCTTAAAGATGCATTATTGTGTGTGGGTGGCCTTCTAAGAGACAACCCTGGGAATGGACAGACCTTTGGAAATGTCAATGTGGCTTATGAAGTGGAAAGCCACTTGAACATGTGACATGTTTTGCGGACTGGCCCTTTAAGAGGCAGACCCTAGAAGTGGACAAACCCTTGAAGAGGTGACAAATTTAGGGAATTATGTCCTTTAAGAGGTTGACCAGGGTTGTGTACAAACCCTCCAAACAACAGCATTTTACGTGTACTGGCCCTTTAAGAGGTGGACCCGGGAAGCTTACGGACCTTTAAAATTGGCAATACTTTAAGGTGACTGGCCTATGAAGAGGATGACCATGGAAGTGGACAGTCCTTAAAGATGCATTATTGTGTGTGGGTGGCCTTCTAAGAGACAACCCTGGGAATGGACAGACCTTTGGAAATGTCAATGTGGCTTATGAAGTGGAAAGCCACTTGAACATGTGACATGTTTTGCGGACTGGCCCTTTAAGAGGCAGACCCTAGATGTGGACAAACCCTTGAAGAGGTGACAAATTTAGGGAATTATGTCCTTTAAGAGGTTGACCAGGGTTGTGTACAAACCCTCGAAACAACAGCATTTTAAGTGTACTGGCCCTTTAAGAGGTGGACCTGGGAAGCTTACGGACCTTTAAAATTGGCAATACTTTAAGGTGACTGGCCTATGAAGAGGATGACCATGGAAGTGGACAGTCCTTAAAGATGCATTATTGTGTGTGGGTGGCCTTCTAAGAGACAACCCTGGGAATGGACAGACCTTTGGAAATGTCAATGTGGCTTATGAAGTGGAAATCCACTTGAACATGTGACATGTTTTGATGACTGGCCCTTTAAGAGGCAGACCCTAGATGTGGACAAACCCTTGAAGAGGTGACAAATTTAGGGAATTATGTCCTTTAAGAGGTTGACCAGGGTTGTGTACAAACCCTCGAAACAACAGCATTTTAAGTGTACTGGCCCTTTAAGCGGTGGACCTGGGAAGCTTACGGACCTTTAAAATTGGCAATACTTTAAGGTGACTGGCCTATGAAGAGGATGACCATGGAAGTGGACAGTCCTTAAAGATGCATTATTGTGTGTGGGTGGCCTTCTAAGAGACAACCCTGGGAATGGACAGACCTTTGGAAATGTCAATGTGGCTTATGAAGTGGAAAGCCACTTGAACATGTGACATGTTTTGCAGACTGGCCCTTTAAGAGGCAGAGCCTAGAAGTGGACAAACCCTTGAAGAGGTGGCAAATTTAGGGAATTATGTCCTTTAAGAGGTTGACCAGGGTTGTGTACAAACCCTCGAAACAACAGCATTTTAAGTGTACTGGCCCTTTAAGAGGTGGACCTGGGAAGCTTACGGACCTTTAAAATTGGCAATACTTTAAGGTGACTGGCCTATGAAGAGGATGACCATGGAAGTGGACAGTCCTTAAAGATGCATTATTGTGTGTGGGTGGCCTTCTAAGAGACAACCCTGGGAATGGACAGACCTTTGGAAATGTCAATGTGGCTTATGAAGTGGAAAGCCACTTGAACATGTGACATGTTTTGCGGACTTGCCCTTTAAGAGGCAGACCAAAGAAGTGGACAAACCCTTGAAGAGGTGACAAATTTAGGGAATTATGTCCTTTAAGAGGTTGACCAGGGTTGTGTACAAACCCTCCAAACAACAGCATTTTAAGTGTACTGGCCCTTTAAGAGGTGGACCCGGGAAGCTTACGGACCTTTAAAATTGGCAATACTTTAAGGTGACTGGCCTATGAAGAGGATGACCATGGAAGTGGACAGTCCTTAAAGATGCATTATTGTGTGTGGGTGGCCTTCTAAGAGACAACCCTGGGAATGGACAGACCTTTGGAAATGTCAATGTGGCTTATGAAGTGGAAAGCCACTTGAACATGTGACATGTTTTGCGGACTGGCCCTTTAAGAGGCAGACCCTAGAAGTGGACAAACCCTTGAAGAGGTGGCAAATTTAGGGAATTATGTCCTTTAAGAGGTTGACCAGGGTTGTGTACAAACCCTCGAAACAACAGCATTTTAAGTGTACTGGCCCTTTAAGAGGTGGACCCGGGTAGCTTACGGACCTTTAAAATTGGCAATACTTTAAGGTGACTGGCCTATGAAGAGGATGACCATGGAAGTGGACAGTCCTTAAAGATGCATTATTGTGTGTGGGTGGCCTTCTAAGAGACAACCCTGGGAATGGACAGACCTTTGGAAATGTCAATGTGGCTTATGAAGTGGAAAGCCACTTGAACATGTGACATGTTTTGCAGACTGGCCCTTTAAGAGGCAGACCCTAGAAGTGGACAAACCCTTGAAGAGGTGGCAAATTTAGGGAATTATGTCCTTTAAGAGGTTGACCAGGGTTGTGTACAAACCCTCGAAACAACAGCATTTTAAGTGTACTGGCCCTTTAAGAGGTGGACCTGGGAAGCTTACGGACCTTTAAAATTGGCAATACTTTAAGGTGACTGGCCTATGAAGAGGATGACCATGGAAGTGGACAGTCCTTAAAGATGCATTATTGTGTGTGGGTGGCCTTCTAAGAGACAACCCTGGGAATGGACAGACCTTTGGAAATGTCAATGTGGCTTATGAAGTGGAAATCCACTTGAACATGTGACATGTTTTGATGACTGGCCCTTTAAGAGGCAGACCCTAGATGTGGACAAACCCTTGAAGAGGTGACAAATTTAGGGAATTATGTCCTTTAAGAGGTTGACCAGGGTTGTGTACAAACCCTCGAAACAACAGCATTTTAAGTGTACTGGCCCTTTAAGAGGTGGACCTGGGAAGCTTACGGACCTTTAAAATTGGCAATACTTTAAGGTGACTGGCCTATGAAGAGGATGACCATGGAAGTGGACAGTCCTTAAAGATGCATTATTGTGTGTGGGTGGCCTTCTAAGAGACAACCCTGGGAATGGACAGACCTTTGGAAATGTCAATGTGGCTTATGAAGTGGAAAGCCACTTGAACATGTGACATGTTTTGCAGACTGGCCCTTTAAGAGGCAGACCCTAGAAGTGGACAAACCCTTGAAGAGGTGGCAAATTTAGGGAATTATGTCCTTTAAGAGGTTGACCAGGGTTGTGTACAAACCCTCGAAACAACAGCATTTTAAGTGTACTGGCCCTTTAAGAGGTGGACCCGGGAAGCTTACGGACCTTTAAAATTGGCAATACTTTAAGGTGACTGGCCTATGAAGAGGATGACCATGGAAGTGGACAGTCCTTAAAGATGCATTATTGTGTGTGGGTGGCCTTCTAAGAGACAACCCTGGGAATGGACAGACCTTTGGAAATGTCAATGTGGCTTATGAAGTGGAAAGCCACTTGAACATGTGACATGTTTTGCGGACTGGCCCTTTAAGAGGCAGACCCTAGAAGTGGACAAACCCTTGAAGAGGTGACAAATTTAGGGAATTATGTCCTTTAAGAGGTTGACCAGGGTTGTGTACAAACCCTCGAAACAACAGCATTTTAAGTGTACTGGCCCTTTAAGAGGTGGACCTGGGAAGCTTACGGACCTTTAAAATTGGCAATACTTTAAGGTGACTGGCCTATGAAGAGGATGACCATGGAAGTGGACAGTCCTTAAAGATGCATTATTGTGTGTGGGTGGCCTTCTAAGAGACAACCCTGGGAATGGACAGACCTTTGGAAATGTCAATGTGGCTTATGAAGTGGAAAGCCACTTGAACATGTGACATGTTTTGCGGACTGGCCCTTTAAGAGGCAGACCCTAGAAGTGGACAAACCCTTGAAGAGGTGACAAATTTAGGGAATTATGTCCTTTAAGAGGTTGACCAGGGTTGTGTACAAACCCTCGAAACAACAGCATTTTAAGTGTACTGGCCCTTTAAGAGGTGGACCCGGGAAGCTTACGGACCTTTAAAATTGGCAATACTTTAAGGTGACTGGCCTATGAAGAGGATGACCATGGAAGTGGACAGTCCTTAAAGATGCATTATTGTGTGTGGGTGGCCTTCTAAGAGACAACCCTGGGAATGGACAGACCTTTGGAAATGTCAATGTGGCTTATGAAGTGGAAAGCCACTTGAACATGTGACATGTTTTGCGGACTGGCCCTTTAAGAGGCAGACCCTAGAAGTGGACAAACCCTTGAAGAGGTGACAAATTTAGGGAATTATGTCCTTTAAGAGGTTGACCAGGGTTGTGTACAAACCCTCGAAACAACAGCATTTTAAGTGTACTGGCCCTTTAAGAGGTGGACCCGGGAAGCTTACGGACCTTTAAAATTGGCAATACTTTAAGGTGACTGGCCTATGAAGAGGATGACCATGGAAGTGGACAGTCCTTAAAGATGCATTATTGTGTGTGGGTGGCCTTCTAAGAGACAACCCTGGGAATGGACAGACCTTTGGAAATGTCAATGTGGCTTATGAAGTGGAAAGCCACTTGAACATGTGACATGTTTTGCGGACTGGCCCTTTAAGAGGCAGACCCTAGAAGTGGACAAACCCTTGAAGAGGTGACAAATTTAGGGAATTATGTCCTTTAAGAGGTTGACCAGGGTTGTGTACAAACCCTCGAAACAACAGCATTTTAAGTGTACTGGCCCTTTAAGAGGTGGACCTGGGAAGCTTACGGACCTTTAAAATTGGCAATACTTTAAGGTGACTGGCCTATGAAGAGGATGACCATGGAAGTGGACAGTCCTTAAAGATGCATTATTGTGTGTGGGTGGCCTTCTAAGAGACAACCCTGGGAATGGACAGACCTTTGGAAATGTCAATGTGGCTTATGAAGTGGAAAGCCACTTGAACATGTGACATGTTTTGCGGACTGGCCCTTTAAGAGGCAGACCCTAGAAGTGGACAAACCCTTGAAGAGGTGACAAATTTAGGGAATAATGTCCTTTAAGAGGTTGACCAGGGTTGTGTACAAACCCTCGAAACAACAGCATTTTAAGTGTACTGGCCCTTTAAGAGGTGGACCTGGGAAGCTTACGGACCTTTAAAATTGGCAATACTTTAAGGTGACTGGCCTATGAAGAGGATGACCATGGAAGTGGACAGTCCTTAAAGATGCATTATTGTGTGTGGGTGGCCTTCTAAGAGACAACCCTGGGAATGGACAGACCTTTGGAAATGTCAATGTGGCTTATGAAGTGGAAAGCCACTTGAACATGTGACATGTTTTGCGGACTGGCCCTTTAAGAGGCAGACCCTAGAAGTGGACAAACCCTTGAAGAGGTGACAAATTTAGGGAATTATGTCCTTTAAGAGGTTGACCAGGGTTGTGTACAAACCCTCGAAACAACAGCATTTTAAGTGTACTGGCCCTTTAAGAGGTGGACCTGGGAAGCTTACGGACCTTTAAAATTGGCAATACTTTAAGGTGACTGGCCTATGAAGAGGATGACCATGGAAGTGGACAGTCCTTAAAGATGCATTATTGTGTGTGGGTGGCCTTCTAAGAGACAACCCTGGGAATGGACAGACCTTTGGAAATGTCAATGTGGCTTATGAAGTGGAAATCCACTTGAACATGTGACATGTTTTGATGACTGGCCCTTTAAGAGGCAGACCCTAGATGTGGACAAACCCTTGAAGAGGTGACAAATTTAGGGAATTATGTCCTTTAAGAGGTTGACCAGGGTTGTGTACAAACCCTCGAAACAACAGCATTTTAAGTGTACTGGCCCTTTAAGAGGTGGACCTGGGAAGCTTACGGACCTTTAAAATTGGCAATACTTTAAGGTGACTGGCCTATGAAGAGGATGACCATGGAAGTGGACAGTCCTTAAAGATGCATTATTGTGTGTGGGTGGCCTTCTAAGAGACAACCCTGGGAATGGACAGACCTTTGGAAATGTCAATGTGGCTTATGAAGTGGAAATCCACTTGAACATGTGACATGTTTTGATGACTGGCCCTTTAAGAGGCAGACCCTAGATGTGGACAAACCCTTGAAGAGGTGACAAATTTAGGGAATTATGTCCTTTAAGAGGTTGACCAGGGTTGTGTACAAACCCTCGAAACAACAGCATTTTAAGTGTACTGGCCCTTTAAGAGGTGGACCTGGGAAGCTTACGGACCTTTAAAATTGGCAATACTTTAAGGTGACTGGCCTATGAAGAGGATGACCATGGAAGTGGACAGTCCTTAAAGATGCATTATTGTGTGTGGGTGGCCTTCTAAGAGACAACCCTGGGAATGGACAGACCTTTGGAAATGTCAATGTGGCTTATGAAGTGGAAAGCCACTTGAACATGTGACATGTTTTGCAGACTGGCCCTTTAAGAGGCAGAGCCTAGAAGTGGACAAACCCTTGAAGAGGTGGCAAATTTAGGGAATTATGTCCTTTAAGAGGTTGACCAGGGTTGTGTACAAACCCTCGAAACAACAGCATTTTAAGTGTACTGGCCCTTTAAGAGGTGGACCTGGGAAGCTTACGGACCTTTAAAATTGGCAATACTTTAAGGTGACTGGCCTATGAAGAGGATGACCATGGAAGTGGACAGTCCTTAAAGATGCATTATTGTGTGTGGGTGGCCTTCTAAGAGACAACCCTGGGAATGGACAGACCTTTGGAAATGTCAATGTGGCTTATGAAGTGGAAAGCCACTTGAACATGTGACATGTTTTGCGGACTGGCCCTTTAAGAGGCAGACCCTAGAAGTGGACAAACCCTTGAAGAGGTGACAAATTTAGGGAATTATGTCCTTTAAGAGGTTGACCAGGGTTGTGTACAAACCCTCCAAACAACAGCATTTTAAGTGTACTGGCCCTTTAAGAGGTGGACCCGGGAAGCTTACGGACCTTTAAAATTGGCAATACTTTAAGGTGACTGGCCTATGAAGAGGATGACCATGGAAGTGGACAGTCCTTAAAGATGCATTATTGTGTGTGGGTGGCCTTCTAAGAGACAACCCTGGGAATGGACAGACCTTTGGAAATGTCAATGTGGCTTATGAAGTGGAAAGCCACTTGAACATGTGACATGTTTTGCGGACTGGCCCTTTAAGAGGCAGACCCTAGAAGTGGACAAACCCTTGAAGAGGTGGCAAATTTAGGGAATTATGTCCTTTAAGAGGTTGACCAGGGTTGTGTACAAACCCTCGAAACAACAGCATTTTAAGTGTACTGGCCCTTTAAGAGGTGGACCCGGGTAGCTTACGGACCTTTAAAATTGGCAATACTTTAAGGTGACTGGCCTATGAAGAGGATGACCATGGAAGTGGACAGTCCTTAAAGATGCATTATTGTGTGTGGGTGGCCTTCTAAGAGACAACCCTGGGAATGGACAGACCTTTGGAAATGTCAATGTGGCTTATGAAGTGGAAAGCCACTTGAACATGTGACATGTTTTGCGGACTGGCCCTTTAAGAGGCAGACCCTAGAAGTGGACAAACCCTTGAAGAGGTGACAAATTTAGGGAATTATGTCCTTTAAGAGGTTGACCAGGGTTGTGTACAAACCCTCGAAACAACAGCATTTTAAGTGTACTGGCCCTTTAAGAGGTGGACCTGGGAAGCTTACGGACCTTTAAAATTGGCAATACTTTAAGGTGACTGGCCTATGAAGAGGATGACCATGGAAGTGGACAGTCCTTAAAGATGCATTATTGTGTGTGGGTGGCCTTCTAAGAGACAACCCTGGGAATGGACAGACCTTTGGAAATGTCAATGTGGCTTATGAAGTGGAAAGCCACTTGAACATGTGACATGTTTTGCGGACTGGCCCTTTAAGAGGCAGACCCTAGAAGTGGACAAACCCTTGAAGAGGTGACAAATTTAGGGAATTATGTCCTTTAAGAGGTTGACCAGGGTTGTGTACAAACCCTCGAAACAACAGCATTTTAAGTGTACTGGCCCTTTAAGAGGTGGACCTGGGAAGCTTACGGACCTTTAAAATTGGCAATACTTTAAGGTGACTGGCCTATGAAGAGGATGACCATGGAAGTGGACAGTCCTTAAAGATGCATTATTGTGTGTGGGTGGCCTTCTAAGAGACAACCCTGGGAATGGACAGACCTTTGGAAATGTCAATGTGGCTTATGAAGTGGAAATCCACTTGAACATGTGACATGTTTTGATGACTGGCCCTTTAAGAGGCAGACCCTAGATGTGGACAAACCCTTGAAGAGGTGACAAATTTAGGGAATTATGTCCTTTAAGAGGTTGACCAGGGTTGTGTACAAACCCTCGAAACAACAGCATTTTAAGTGTACTGGCCCTTTAAGAGGTGGACCTGGGAAGCTTACGGACCTTTAAAATTGGCAATACTTTAAGGTGACTGGCCTATGAAGAGGATGACCATGGAAGTGGACAGTCCTTAAAGATGCATTATTGTGTGTGGGTGGCCTTCTAAGAGACAACCCTGGGAATGGACAGACCTTTGGAAATGTCAATGTGGCTTATGAAGTGGAAATCCACTTGAACATGTGACATGTTTTGATGACTGGCCCTTTAAGAGGCAGACCCTAGATGTGGACAAACCCTTGAAGAGGTGACAAATTTAGGGAATTATGTCCTTTAAGAGGTTGACCAGGGTTGTGTACAAACCCTCGAAACAACAGCATTTTAAGTGTACTGGCCCTTTAAGAGGTGGACCTGGGAAGCTTACGGACCTTTAAAATTGGCAATACTTTAAGGTGACTGGCCTATGAAGAGGATGACCATGGAAGTGGACAGTCCTTAAAGATGCATTATTGTGTGTGGGTGGCCTTCTAAGAGACAACCCTGGGAATGGACAGACCTTTGGAAATGTCAATGTGGCTTATGAAGTGGAAAGCCACTTGAACATGTGACATGTTTTGCAGACTGGCCCTTTAAGAGGCAGAGCCTAGAAGTGGACAAACCCTTGAAGAGGTGGCAAATTTAGGGAATTATGTCCTTTAAGAGGTTGACCAGGGTTGTGTACAAACCCTCGAAACAACAGCATTTTAAGTGTACTGGCCCTTTAAGAGGTGGACCTGGGAAGCTTACGGACCTTTAAAATTGGCAATACTTTAAGGTGACTGGCCTATGAAGAGGATGACCATGGAAGTGGACAGTCCTTAAAGATGCATTATTGTGTGTGGGTGGCCTTCTAAGAGACAACCCTGGGAATGGACAGACCTTTGGAAATGTCAATGTGGCTTATGAAGTGGAAAGCCACTTGAACATGTGACATGTTTTGCGGACTGGCCCTTTAAGAGGCAGACCCTAGAAGTGGACAAACCCTTGAAGAGGTGACAAATTTAGGGAATTATGTCCTTTAAGAGGTTGACCAGGGTTGTGTACAAACCCTCCAAACAACAGCATTTTACGTGTACTGGCCCTTTAAGAGGTGGACCCGGGAAGCTTACGGACCTTTAAAATTGGCAATACTTTAAGGTGACTGGCCTATGAAGAGGATGACCATGGAAGTGGACAGTCCTTAAAGATGCATTATTGTGTGTGGGTGGCCTTCTAAGAGACAACCCTGGGAATGGACAGACCTTTGGAAATGTCAATGTGGCTTATGAAGTGGAAAGCCACTTGAACATGTGACATGTTTTGCGGACTGGCCCTTTAAGAGGCAGACCCTAGATGTGGACAAACCCTTGAAGAGGTGACAAATTTAGGGAATTATGTCCTTTAAGAGGTTGACCAGGGTTGTGTACAAACCCTCGAAACAACAGCATTTTAAGTGTACTGGCCCTTTAAGAGGTGGACCTGGGAAGCTTACGGACCTTTAAAATTGGCAATACTTTAAGGTGACTGGCCTATGAAGAGGATGACCATGGAAGTGGACAGTCCTTAAAGATGCATTATTGTGTGTGGGTGGCCTTCTAAGAGACAACCCTGGGAATGGACAGACCTTTGGAAATGTCAATGTGGCTTATGAAGTGGAAATCCACTTGAACATGTGACATGTTTTGATGACTGGCCCTTTAAGAGGCAGACCCTAGATGTGGACAAACCCTTGAAGAGGTGACAAATTTAGGGAATTATGTCCTTTAAGAGGTTGACCAGGGTTGTGTACAAACCCTCGAAACAACAGCATTTTAAGTGTACTGGCCCTTTAAGAGGTGGACCTGGGAAGCTTACGGACCTTTAAAATTGGCAATACTTTAAGGTGACTGGCCTATGAAGAGGATGACCATGGAAGTGGACAGTCCTTAAAGATGCATTATTGTGTGTGGGTGGCCTTCTAAGAGACAACCCTGGGAATGGACAGACCTTTGGAAATGTCAATGTGGCTTATGAAGTGGAAAGCCACTTGAACATGTGACATGTTTTGCAGACTGGCCCTTTAAGAGGCAGAGCCTAGAAGTGGACAAACCCTTGAAGAGGTGGCAAATTTAGGGAATTATGTCCTTTAAGAGGTTGACCAGGGTTGTGTACAAACCCTCGAAACAACAGCATTTTAAGTGTACTGGCCCTTTAAGAGGTGGACCTGGGAAGCTTACGGACCTTTAAAATTGGCAATACTTTAAGGTGACTGGCCTATGAAGAGGATGACCATGGAAGTGGACAGTCCTTAAAGATGCATTATTGTGTGTGGGTGGCCTTCTAAGAGACAACCCTGGGAATGGACAGACCTTTGGAAATGTCAATGTGGCTTATGAAGTGGAAAGCCACTTGAACATGTGACATGTTTTGCGGACTGGCCCTTTAAGAGGCAGACCCTAGAAGTGGACAAACCCTTGAAGAGGTGACAAATTTAGGGAATTATGTCCTTTAAGAGGTTGACCAGGGTTGTGTACAAACCCTCCAAACAACAGCATTTTAAGTGTACTGGCCCTTTAAGAGGTGGACCCGGGAAGCTTACGGACCTTTAAAATTGGCAATACTTTAAGGTGACTGGCCTATGAAGAGGATGACCATGGAAGTGGACAGTCCTTAAAGATGCATTATTGTGTGTGGGTGGCCTTCTAAGAGACAACCCTGGGAATGGACAGACCTTTGGAAATGTCAATGTGGCTTATGAAGTGGAAAGCCACTTGAACATGTGACATGTTTTGCGGACTGGCCCTTTAAGAGGCAGACCCTAGAAGTGGACAAACCCTTGAAGAGGTGGCAAATTTAGGGAATTATGTCCTTTAAGAGGTTGACCAGGGTTGTGTACAAACCCTCGAAACAACAGCATTTTAAGTGTACTGGCCCTTTAAGAGGTGGACCCGGGTAGCTTACGGACCTTTAAAATTGGCAATACTTTAAGGTGACTGGCCTATGAAGAGGATGACCATGGAAGTGGACAGTCCTTAAAGATGCATTATTGTGTGTGGGTGGCCTTCTAAGAGACAACCCTGGGAATGGACAGACCTTTGGAAATGTCAATGTGGCTTATGAAGTGGAAAGCCACTTGAACATGTGACATGTTTTGCAGACTGGCCCTTTAAGAGGCAGACCCTAGAAGTGGACAAACCCTTGAAGAGGTGGCAAATTTAGGGAATTATGTCCTTTAAGAGGTTGACCAGGGTTGTGTACAAACCCTCGAAACAACAGCATTTTAAGTGTACTGGCCCTTTAAGAGGTGGACCTGGGAAGCTTACGGACCTTTAAAATTGGCAATACTTTAAGGTGACTGGCCTATGAAGAGGATGACCATGGAAGTGGACAGTCCTTAAAGATGCATTATTGTGTGTGGGTGGCCTTCTAAGAGACAACCCTGGGAATGGACAGACCTTTGGAAATGTCAATGTGGCTTATGAAGTGGAAATCCACTTGAACATGTGACATGTTTTGATGACTGGCCCTTTAAGAGGCAGACCCTAGATGTGGACAAACCCTTGAAGAGGTGACAAATTTAGGGAATTATGTCCTTTAAGAGGTTGACCAGGGTTGTGTACAAACCCTCGAAACAACAGCATTTTAAGTGTACTGGCCCTTTAAGAGGTGGACCTGGGAAGCTTACGGACCTTTAAAATTGGCAATACTTTAAGGTGACTGGCCTATGAAGAGGATGACCATGGAAGTGGACAGTCCTTAAAGATGCATTATTGTGTGTGGGTGGCCTTCTAAGAGACAACCCTGGGAATGGACAGACCTTTGGAAATGTCAATGTGGCTTATGAAGTGGAAAGCCACTTGAACATGTGACATGTTTTGCGGACTGGCCCTTTAAGAGGCAGACCCTAGAAGTGGACAAACCCTTGAAGAGGTGACAAATTTAGGGAATTATGTCCTTTAAGAGGTTGACCAGGGTTGTGTACAAACCCTCGAAACAACAGCATTTTAAGTGTACTGGCCCTTTAAGAGGTGGACCTGGGAAGCTTACGGACCTTTAAAATTGGCAATACTTTAAGGTGACTGGCCTATGAAGAGGATGACCATGGAAGTGGACAGTCCTTAAAGATGCATTATTGTGTGTGGGTGGCCTTCTAAGAGACAACCCTGGGAATGGACAGACCTTTGGAAATGTCAATGTGGCTTATGAAGTGGAAATCCACTTGAACATGTGACATGTTTTGATGACTGGCCCTTTAAGAGGCAGACCCTAGATGTGGACAAACCCTTGAAGAGGTGACAAATTTAGGGAATTATGTCCTTTAAGAGGTTGACCAGGGTTGTGTACAAACCCTCGAAACAACAGCATTTTAAGTGTACTGGCCCTTTAAGAGGTGGACCCGGGAAGCTTACGGACCTTTAAAATTGGCAATACTTTAAGGTGACTGGCCTATGAAGAGGATGACCATGGAAGTGGACAGTCCTTAAAGATGCATTATTGTGTGTGGGTGGCCTTCTAAGAGACAACCCTGGGAATGGACAGACCTTTGGAAATGTCAATGTGGCTTATGAAGTGGAAATCCACTTGAACATGTGACATGTTTTGATGACTGGCCCTTTAAGAGGCAGACCCTAGATGTGGACAAACCCTTGAAGAGGTGACAAATTTAGGGAATTATGTCCTTTAAGAGGTTGACCAGGGTTGTGTACAAACCCTCGAAACAACAGCATTTTAAGTGTACTGGCCCTTTAAGAGGTGGACCTGGGAAGCTTACGGACCTTTAAAATTGGCAATACTTTAAGGTGACTGGCCTATGAAGAGGATGACCATGGAAGTGGACAGTCCTTAAAGATGCATTATTGTGTGTGGGTGGCCTTCTAAGAGACAACCCTGGGAATGGACAGACCTTTGGAAATGTCAATGTGGCTTATGAAGTGGAAAGCCACTTGAACATGTGACATGTTTTGCAGACTGGCCCTTTAAGAGGCAGAGCCTAGAAGTGGACAAACCCTTGAAGAGGTGGCAAATTTAGGGAATTATGTCCTTTAAGAGGTTGACCAGGGTTGTGTACAAACCCTCGAAACAACAGCATTTTAAGTGTACTGGCCCTTTAAGAGGTGGACCTGGGAAGCTTACGGACCTTTAAAATTGGCAATACTTTAAGGTGACTGGCCTATGAAGAGGATGACCATGGAAGTGGACAGTCCTTAAAGATGCATTATTGTGTGTGGGTGGCCTTCTAAGAGACAACCCTGGGAATGGACAGACCTTTGGAAATGTCAATGTGGCTTATGAAGTGGAAAGCCACTTGAACATGTGACATGTTTTGCGGACTGGCCCTTTAAGAGGCAGACCCTAGAAGTGGACAAACCCTTGAAGAGGTGACGAATTTAGGGAATTATGTCCTTTAAGAGGTTGACCAGGGTTGTGTACAAACCCTCCAAACAACAGCATTTTACGTGTACTGGCCCTTTAAGAGGTGGACCCGGGAAGCTTACGGACCTTTAAAATTGGCAATACTTTAAGGTGACTGGCCTATGAAGAGGATGACCATGGAAGTGGACAGTCCTTAAAGATGCATTATTGTGTGTGGGTGGCCTTCTAAGAGACAACCCTGGGAATGGACAGACCTTTGGAAATGTCAATGTGGCTTATGAAGTGGAAAGCCACTTGAACATGTGACATGTTTTGCGGACTGGCCCTTTAAGAGGCAGACCCTAGATGTGGACAAACCCTTGAAGAGGTGACAAATTTAGGGAATTATGTCCTTTAAGAGGTTGACCAGGGTTGTGTACAAACCCTCGAAACAACAGCATTTTAAGTGTACTGGCCCTTTAAGAGGTGGACCTGGGAAGCTTACGGACCTTTAAAATTGGCAATACTTTAAGGTGACTGGCCTATGAAGAGGATGACCATGGAAGTGGACAGTCCTTAAAGATGCATTATTGTGTGTGGGTGGCCTTCTAAGAGACAACCCTGGGAATGGACAGACCTTTGGAAATGTCAATGTGGCTTATGAAGTGGAAATCCACTTGAACATGTGACATGTTTTGATGACTGGCCCTTTAAGAGGCAGACCCTAGATGTGGACAAACCCTTGAAGAGGTGACAAATTTAGGGAATTATGTCCTTTAAGAGGTTGACCAGGGTTGTGTACAAACCCTCGAAACAACAGCATTTTAAGTGTACTGGCCCTTTAAGAGGTGGACCTGGGAAGCTTACGGACCTTTAAAATTGGCAATACTTTAAGGTGACTGGCCTATGAAGAGGATGACCATGGAAGTGGACAGTCCTTAAAGATGCATTATTGTGTGTGGGTGGCCTTCTAAGAGACAACCCTGGGAATGGACAGACCTTTGGAAATGTCAATGTGGCTTATGAAGTGGAAAGCCACTTGAACATGTGACATGTTTTGCAGACTGGCCCTTTAAGAGGCAGAGCCTAGAAGTGGACAAACCCTTGAAGAGGTGGCAAATTTAGGGAATTATGTCCTTTAAGAGGTTGACCAGGGTTGTGTACAAACCCTCGAAACAACAGCATTTTAAGTGTACTGGCCCTTTAAGAGGTGGACCTGGGAAGCTTACGGACCTTTAAAATTGGCAATACTTTAAGGTGACTGGCCTATGAAGAGGATGACCATGGAAGTGGACAGTCCTTAAAGATGCATTATTGTGTGTGGGTGGCCTTCTAAGAGACAACCCTGGGAATGGACAGACCTTTGGAAATGTCAATGTGGCTTATGAAGTGGAAAGCCACTTGAACATGTGACATGTTTTGCGGACTGGCCCTTTAAGAGGCAGACCCTAGAAGTGGACAAACCCTTGAAGAGGTGACAAATTTAGGGAATTATGTCCTTTAAGAGGTTGACCAGGGTTGTGTACAAACCCTCCAAACAACAGCATTTTAAGTGTACTGGCCCTTTAAGAGGTGGACCCGGGAAGCTTACGGACCTTTAAAATTGGCAATACTTTAAGGTGACTGGCCTATGAAGAGGATGACCATGGAAGTGGACAGTCCTTAAAGATGCATTATTGTGTGTGGGTGGCCTTCTAAGAGACAACCCTGGGAATGGACAGACCTTTGGAAATGTCAATGTGGCTTATGAAGTGGAAAGCCACTTGAACATGTGACATGTTTTGCGGACTGGCCCTTTAAGAGGCAGACCCTAGAAGTGGACAAACCCTTGAAGAGGTGGCAAATTTAGGGAATTATGTCCTTTAAGAGGTTGACCAGGGTTGTGTACAAACCCTCGAAACAACAGCATTTTAAGTGTACTGGCCCTTTAAGAGGTGGACCCGGGTAGCTTACGGACCTTTAAAATTGGCAATACTTTAAGGTGACTGGCCTATGAAGAGGATGACCATGGAAGTGGACAGTCCTTAAAGATGCATTATTGTGTGTGGGTGGCCTTCTAAGAGACAACCCTGGGAATGGACAGACCTTTGGAAATGTCAATGTGGCTTATGAAGTGGAAAGCCACTTGAACATGTGACATGTTTTGCAGACTGGCCCTTTAAGAGGCAGACCCTAGAAGTGGACAAACCCTTGAAGAGGTGGCAAATTTAGGGAATTATGTCCTTTAAGAGGTTGACCAGGGTTGTGTACAAACCCTCGAAACAACAGCATTTTAAGTGTACTGGCCCTTTAAGAGGTGGACCTGGGAAGCTTACGGACCTTTAAAATTGGCAATACTTTAAGGTGACTGGCCTATGAAGAGGATGACCATGGAAGTGGACAGTCCTTAAAGATGCATTATTGTGTGTGGGTGGCCTTCTAAGAGACAACCCTGGGAATGGACAGACCTTTGGAAATGTCAATGTGGCTTATGAAGTGGAAATCCACTTGAACATGTGACATGTTTTGATGACTGGCCCTTTAAGAGGCAGACCCTAGATGTGGACAAACCCTTGAAGAGGTGACAAATTTAGGGAATTATGTCCTTTAAGAGGTTGACCAGGGTTGTGTACAAACCCTCGAAACAACAGCATTTTAAGTGTACTGGCCCTTTAAGAGGTGGACCTGGGAAGCTTACGGACCTTTAAAATTGGCAATACTTTAAGGTGACTGGCCTATGAAGAGGATGACCATGGAAGTGGACAGTCCTTAAAGATGCATTATTGTGTGTGGGTGGCCTTCTAAGAGACAACCCTGGGAATGGACAGACCTTTGGAAATGTCAATGTGGCTTATGAAGTGGAAAGCCACTTGAACATGTGACATGTTTTGCAGACTGGCCCTTTAAGAGGCAGAGCCTAGAAGTGGACAAACCCTTGAAGAGGTGGCAAATTTAGGGAATTATGTCCTTTAAGAGGTTGACCAGGGTTGTGTACAAACCCTCGAAACAACAGCATTTTAAGTGTACTGGCCCTTTAAGAGGTGGACCTGGGAAGCTTACGGACCTTTAAAATTGGCAATACTTTAAGGTGACTGGCCTATGAAGAGGATGACCATGGAAGTGGACAGTCCTTAAAGATGCATTATTGTGTGTGGGTGGCCTTCTAAGAGACAACCCTGGGAATGGACAGACCTTTGGAAATGTCAATGTGGCTTATGAAGTGGAAAGCCACTTGAACATGTGACATGTTTTGCGGACTGGCCCTTTAAGAGGCAGACCCTAGAAGTGGACAAACCCTTGAAGAGGTGACAAATTTAGGGAATTATGTCCTTTAAGAGGTTGACCAGGGTTGTGTACAAACCCTCCAAACAACAGCATTTTAAGTGTACTGGCCCTTTAAGAGGTGGACCCGGGAAGCTTACGGACCTTTAAAATTGGCAATACTTTAAGGTGACTGGCCTATGAAGAGGATGACCATGGAAGTGGACAGTCCTTAAAGATGCATTATTGTGTGAGGGTGGCCTTCTAAGAGACAACCCTGGGAATGGACAGACCTTTGGAAATGTCAATGTGGCTTATGAAGTGGAAAGCCACTTGAACATGTGACATGTTTTGCGGACTGGCCCTTTAAGAGGCAGACCCTAGAAGTGGACAAACCCTTGAAGAGGTGGCAAATTTAGGGAATTATGTCCTTTAAGAGGTTGACCAGGGTTGTGTACAAACCCTCGAAACAACAGCATTTTAAGTGTACTGGCCCTTTAAGAGGTGGACCCGGGTAGCTTACGGACCTTTAAAATTGGCAATACTTTAAGGTGACTGGCCTATGAAGAGGATGACCATGGAAGTGGACAGTCCTTAAAGATGCATTATTGTGTGTGGGTGGCCTTCTAAGAGACAACCCTGGGAATGGACAGACCTTTGGAAATGTCAATGTGGCTTATGAAGTGGAAAGCCACTTGAACATGTGACATGTTTTGCAGACTGGCCCTTTAAGAGGCAGACCCTAGAAGTGGACAAACCCTTGAAGAGGTGGCAAATTTAGGGAATTATGTCCTTTAAGAGGTTGACCAGGGTTGTGTACAAACCCTCGAAACAACAGCATTTTAAGTGTACTGGCCCTTTAAGAGGTGGACCTGGGAAGCTTACGGACCTTTAAAATTGGCAATACTTTAAGGTGACTGGCCTATGAAGAGGATGACCATGGAAGTGGACAGTCCTTAAAGATGCATTATTGTGTGTGGGTGGCCTTCTAAGAGACAACCCTGGGAATGGACAGACCTTTGGAAATGTCAATGTGGCTTATGAAGTGGAAATCCACTTGAACATGTGACATGTTTTGATGACTGGCCCTTTAAGAGGCAGACCCTAGATGTGGACAAACCCTTGAAGAGGTGACAAATTTAGGGAATTATGTCCTTTAAGAGGTTGACCAGGGTTGTGTACAAACCCTCGAAACAACAGCATTTTAAGTGTACTGGCCCTTTAAGAGGTGGACCTGGGAAGCTTACGGACCTTTAAAATTGGCAATACTTTAAGGTGACTGGCCTATGAAGAGGATGACCATGGAAGTGGACAGTCCTTAAAGATGCATTATTGTGTGTGGGTGGCCTTCTAAGAGACAACCCTGGGAATGGACAGACCTTTGGAAATGTCAATGTGGCTTATGAAGTGGAAAGCCACTTGAACATGTGACATGTTTTGCAGACTGGCCCTTTAAGAGGCAGACCCTAGAAGTGGACAAACCCTTGAAGAGGTGGCAAATTTAGGGAATTATGTCCTTTAAGAGGTTGACCAGGGTTGTGTACAAACCCTCGAAACAACAGCATTTTAAGTGTACTGGCCCTTTAAGAGGTGGACCCGGGAAGCTTACGGACCTTTAAAATTGGCAATACTTTAAGGTGACTGGCCTATGAAGAGGATGACCATGGAAGTGGACAGTCCTTAAAGATGCATTATTGTGTGTGGGTGGCCTTCTAAGAGACAACCCTGGGAATGGACAGACCTTTGGAAATGTCAATGTGGCTTATGAAGTGGAAAGCCACTTGAACATGTGACATGTTTTGCGGACTGGCCCTTTAAGAGGCAGACCCTAGAAGTGGACAAACCCTTGAAGAGGTGACAAATTTAGGGAATTATGTCCTTTAAGAGGTTGACCAGGGTTGTGTACAAACCCTCGAAACAACAGCATTTTAAGTGTACTGGCCCTTTAAGAGGTGGACCCGGGAAGCTTACGGACCTTTAAAATTGGCAATACTTTAAGGTGACTGGCCTATGAAGAGGATGACCATGGAAGTGGACAGTCCTTAAAGATGCATTATTGTGTGTGGGTGGCCTTCTAAGAGACAACCCTGGGAATGGACAGACCTTTGGAAATGTCAATGTGGCTTATGAAGTGGAAAGCCACTTGAACATGTGACATGTTTTGCG
Organism: Eleutherodactylus coqui; assembly: GCF_035609145.1. Lineage (NCBI taxonomy): Eukaryota > Metazoa > Chordata > Amphibia > Anura > Eleutherodactylidae > Eleutherodactylus > Eleutherodactylus coqui. Next base: position 82,825 of record NW_027101886.1, on the reverse strand, counting down.
GACTGGCCCTTTAAGAGGCAGACCCTAGAAGTGGACAAACCCTTGAAGAGGTGACAAATTTAGGGAATTATGTCCTTTAAGAGGTTGACCAGGGTTGTGTACAAACCCTCGAAACAACAGCATTTTAAGTGTACTGGCCCTTTAAGAGGTGGACCTGGGAAGCTTACGGACCTTTAAAATTGGCAATACTTTAAGGTGACTGGCCTATGAAGAGGATGACCATGGAAGTGGACAGTCCTTAAAGATGCATTATTGTGTGTGGGTGGCCTTCTAAGAGACAACCCTGGGAATGGACAGACCTTTGGAAATGTCAATGTGGCTTATGAAGTGGAAAGCCACTTGAACATGTGACATGTTTTGCGGACTGGCCCTTTAAGAGGCAGACCCTAGAAGTGGACAAACCCTTGAAGAGGTGACAAATTTAGGGAATTATGTCCTTTAAGAGGTTGACCAGGGTTGTGTACAAACCCTCGAAACAACAGCATTTTAAGTGTACTGGCCCTTTAAGAGGTGGACCTGGGAAGCTTACGGACCTTTAAAATTGGCAATACTTTAAGGTGACTGGCCTATGAAGAGGATGACCATGGAAGTGGACAGTCCTTAAAGATGCATTATTGTGTGTGGGTGGCCTTCTAAGAGACAACCCTGGGAATGGACAGACCTTTGGAAATGTCAATGTGGCTTATGAAGTGGAAAGCCACTTGAACATGTGACATGTTTTGCGGACTGGCCCTTTAAGAGGCAGACCCTAGAAGTGGACAAACCCTTGAAGAGGTGACAAATTTAGGGAATAATGTCCTTTAAGAGGTTGACCAGGGTTGTGTACAAACCCTCGAAACAACAGCATTTTAAGTGTACTGGCCCTTTAAGAGGTGGACCTGGGAAGCTTACGGACCTTTAAAATTGGCAATACTTTAAGGTGACTGGCCTATGAAGAGGATGACCATGGAAGTGGACAGTCCTTAAAGATGCATTATTGTGTGTGGGTGGCCTTCTAAGAGACAACCCTGGGAATGGACAGACCTTTGGAAATGTCAATGTGGCTTATGAAGTGGAAAGCCACTTGAACATGTGACATGTTTTGCGGACTGGCCCTTTAAGAGGCAGACCCTAGAAGTGGACAAACCCTTGAAGAGGTGACAAATTTAGGGAATTATGTCCTTTAAGAGGTTGACCAGGGTTGTGTACAAACCCTCGAAACAACAGCATTTTAAGTGTACTGGCCCTTTAAGAGGTGGACCTGGGAAGCTTACGGACCTTTAAAATTGGCAATACTTTAAGGTGACTGGCCTATGAAGAGGATGACCATGGAAGTGGACAGTCCTTAAAGATGCATTATTGTGTGTGGGTGGCCTTCTAAGAGACAACCCTGGGAATGGACAGACCTTTGGAAATGTCAATGTGGCTTATGAAGTGGAAATCCACTTGAACATGTGACATGTTTTGATGACTGGCCCTTTAAGAGGCAGACCCTAGATGTGGACAAACCCTTGAAGAGGTGACAAATTTAGGGAATTATGTCCTTTAAGAGGTTGACCAGGGTTGTGTACAAACCCTCGAAACAACAGCATTTTAAGTGTACTGGCCCTTTAAGAGGTGGACCTGGGAAGCTTACGGACCTTTAAAATTGGCAATACTTTAAGGTGACTGGCCTATGAAGAGGATGACCATGGAAGTGGACAGTCCTTAAAGATGCATTATTGTGTGTGGGTGGCCTTCTAAGAGACAACCCTGGGAATGGACAGACCTTTGGAAATGTCAATGTGGCTTATGAAGTGGAAATCCACTTGAACATGTGACATGTTTTGATGACTGGCCCTTTAAGAGGCAGACCCTAGATGTGGACAAACCCTTGAAGAGGTGACAAATTTAGGGAATTATGTCCTTTAAGAGGTTGACCAGGGTTGTGTACAAACCCTCGAAACAACAGCATTTTAAGTGTACTGGCCCTTTAAGAGGTGGACCTGGGAAGCTTACGGACCTTTAAAATTGGCAATACTTTAAGGTGACTGGCCTATGAAGAGGATGACCATGGAAGTGGACAGTCCTTAAAGATGCATTATTGTGTGTGGGTGGCCTTCTAAGAGACAACCCTGGGAATGGACAGACCTTTGGAAATGTCAATGTGGCTTATGAAGTGGAAAGCCACTTGAACATGTGACATGTTTTGCAGACTGGCCCTTTAAGAGGCAGACCCTAGAAGTGGACAAACCCTTGAAGAGGTGGCAAATTTAGGGAATTATGTCCTTTAAGAGGTTGACCAGGGTTGTGTACAAACCCTCGAAACAACAGCATTTTAAGTGTACTGGCCCTTTAAGAGGTGGACCCGGGAAGCTTACGGACCTTTAAAATTGGCAATACTTTAAGGTGACTGGCCTATGAAGAGGATGACCATGGAAGTGGACAGTCCTTAAAGATGCATTATTGTGTGTGGGTGGCCTTCTAAGAGACAACCCTGGGAATGGACAGACCTTTGGAAATGTCAATGTGGCTTATGAAGTGGAAAGCCACTTGAACATGTGACATGTTTTGCGGACTGGCCCTTTAAGAGGCAGACCCTAGAAGTGGACAAACCCTTGAAGAGGTGACAAATTTAGGGAATTATGTCCTTTAAGAGGTTGACCAGGGTTGTGTACAAACCCTCGAAACAACAGCATTTTAAGTGTACTGGCCCTTTAAGAGGTGGACCCGGGAAGCTTACGGACCTTTAAAATTGGCAATACTTTAAGGTGACTGGCCTATGAAGAGGATGACCATGGAAGTGGACAGTCCTTAAAGATGCATTATTGTGTGTGGGTGGCCTTCTAAGAGACAACCCTGGGAATGGACAGACCTTTGGAAATGTCAATGTGGCTTATGAAGTGGAAAGCCACTTGAACATGTGACATGTTTTGCGGACTGGCCCTTTAAGAGGCAGACCCTAGAAGTGGACAAACCCTTGAAGAGGTGACAAATTTAGGGAATTATGTCCTTTAAGAGGTTGACCAGGGTTGTGTACAAACCCTCGAAACAACAGCATTTTAAGTGTACTGGCCCTTTAAGAGGTGGACCTGGGAAGCTTACGGACCTTTAAAATTGGCAATACTTTAAGGTGACTGGCCTATGAAGAGGATGACCATGGAAGTGGACAGTCCTTAAAGATGCATTATTGTGTGTGGGTGGCCTTCTAAGAGACAACCCTGGGAATGGACAGACCTTTGGAAATGTCAATGTGGCTTATGAAGTGGAAAGCCACTTGAACATGTGACATGTTTTGCGGACTGGCCCTTTAAGAGGCAGACCCTAGAAGTGGACAAACCCTTGAAGAGGTGACAAATTTAGGGAATTATGTCCTTTAAGAGGTTGACCAGGGTTGTGTACAAACCCTCGAAACAACAGCATTTTAAGTGTACTGGCCCTTTAAGAGGTGGACCTGGGAAGCTTACGGACCTTTAAAATTGGCAATACTTTAAGGTGACTGGCCTATGAAGAGGATGACCATGGAAGTGGACAGTCCTTAAAGATGCATTATTGTGTGTGGGTGGCCTTCTAAGAGACAACCCTGGGAATGGACAGACCTTTGGAAATGTCAATGTGGCTTATGAAGTGGAAAGCCACTTGAACATGTGACATGTTTTGCGGACTGGCCCTTTAAGAGGCAGACCCTAGAAGTGGACAAACCCTTGAAGAGGTGACAAATTTAGGGAATAATGTCCTTTAAGAGGTTGACCAGGGTTGTGTACAAACCCTCGAAACAACAGCATTTTAAGTGTACTGGCCCTTTAAGAGGTGGACCTGGGAAGCTTACGGACCTTTAAAATTGGCAATACTTTAAGGTGACTGGCCTATGAAGAGGATGACCATGGAAGTGGACAGTCCTTAAAGATGCATTATTGTGTGTGGGTGGCCTTCTAAGAGACAACCCTGGGAATGGACAGACCTTTGGAAATGTCAATGTGGCTTATGAAGTGGAAAGCCACTTGAACATGTGACATGTTTTGCGGACTGGCCCTTTAAGAGGCAGACCCTAGAAGTGGACAAACCCTTGAAGAGGTGACAAATTTAGGGAATTATGTCCTTTAAGAGGTTGACCAGGGTTGTGTACAAACCCTCGAAACAACAGCATTTTAAGTGTACTGGCCCTTTAAGAGGTGGACCTGGGAAGCTTACGGACCTTTAAAATTGGCAATACTTTAAGGTGACTGGCCTATGAAGAGGATGACCATGGAAGTGGACAGTCCTTAAAGATGCATTATTGTGTGTGGGTGGCCTTCTAAGAGACAACCCTGGGAATGGACAGACCTTTGGAAATGTCAATGTGGCTTATGAAGTGGAAATCCACTTGAACATGTGACATGTTTTGATGACTGGCCCTTTAAGAGGCAGACCCTAGATGTGGACAAACCCTTGAAGAGGTGACAAATTTAGGGAATTATGTCCTTTAAGAGGTTGACCAGGGTTGTGTACAAACCCTCGAAACAACAGCATTTTAAGTGTACTGGCCCTTTAAGAGGTGGACCTGGGAAGCTTACGGACCTTTAAAATTGGCAATACTTTAAGGTGACTGGCCTATGAAGAGGATGACCATGGAAGTGGACAGTCCTTAAAGATGCATTATTGTGTGTGGGTGGCCTTCTAAGAGACAACCCTGGGAATGGACAGACCTTTGGAAATGTCAATGTGGCTTATGAAGTGGAAATCCACTTGAACATGTGACATGTTTTGATGACTGGCCCTTTAAGAGGCAGACCCTAGATGTGGACAAACCCTTGAAGAGGTGACAAATTTAGGGAATTATGTCCTTTAAGAGGTTGACCAGGGTTGTGTACAAACCCTCGAAACAACAGCATTTTAAGTGTACTGGCCCTTTAAGAGGTGGACCTGGGAAGCTTACGGACCTTTAAAATTGGCAATACTTTAAGGTGACTGGCCTATGAAGAGGATGACCATGGAAGTGGACAGTCCTTAAAGATGCATTATTGTGTGTGGGTGGCCTTCTAAGAGACAACCCTGGGAATGGACAGACCTTTGGAAATGTCAATGTGGCTTATGAAGTGGAAAGCCACTTGAACATGTGACATGTTTTGCAGACTGGCCCTTTAAGAGGCAGAGCCTAGAAGTGGACAAACCCTTGAAGAGGTGGCAAATTTAGGGAATTATGTCCTTTAAGAGGTTGACCAGGGTTGTGTACAAACCCTCGAAACAACAGCATTTTAAGTGTACTGGCCCTTTAAGAGGTGGACCTGGGAAGCTTACGGACCTTTAAAATTGGCAATACTTTAAGGTGACTGGCCTATGAAGAGGATGACCATGGAAGTGGACAGTCCTTAAAGATGCATTATTGTGTGTGGGTGGCCTTCTAAGAGACAACCCTGGGAATGGACAGACCTTTGGAAATGTCAATGTGGCTTATGAAGTGGAAAGCCACTTGAACATGTGACATGTTTTGCGGACTGGCCCTTTAAGAGGCAGACCCTAGAAGTGGACAAACCCTTGAAGAGGTGACAAATTTAGGGAATTATGTCCTTTAAGAGGTTGACCAGGGTTGTGTACAAACCCTCCAAACAACAGCATTTTAAGTGTACTGGCCCTTTAAGAGGTGGACCCGGGAAGCTTACGGACCTTTAAAATTGGCAATACTTTAAGGTGACTGGCCTATGAAGAGGATGACCATGGAAGTGGACAGTCCTTAAAGATGCATTATTGTGTGTGGGTGGCCTTCTAAGAGACAACCCTGGGAATGGACAGACCTTTGGAAATGTCAATGTGGCTTATGAAGTGGAAAGCCACTTGAACATGTGACATGTTTTGCGGACTGGCCCTTTAAGAGGCAGACCCTAGAAGTGGACAAACCCTTGAAGAGGTGGCAAATTTAGGGAATTATGTCCTTTAAGAGGTTGACCAGGGTTGTGTACAAACCCTCGAAACAACAGCATTTTAAGTGTACTGGCCCTTTAAGAGGTGGACCCGGGTAGCTTACGGACCTTTAAAATTGGCAATACTTTAAGGTGACTGGCCTATGAAGAGGATGACCATGGAAGTGGACAGTCCTTAAAGATGCATTATTGTGTGTGGGTGGCCTTCTAAGAGACAACCCTGGGAATGGACAGACCTTTGGAAATGTCAATGTGGCTTATGAAGTGGAAAGCCACTTGAACATGTGACATGTTTTGCGGACTGGCCCTTTAAGAGGCAGACCCTAGAAGTGGACAAACCCTTGAAGAGGTGACAAATTTAGGGAATTATGTCCTTTAAGAGGTTGACCAGGGTTGTGTACAAACCCTCGAAACAACAGCATTTTAAGTGTACTGGCCCTTTAAGAGGTGGACCTGGGAAGCTTACGGACCTTTAAAATTGGCAATACTTTAAGGTGACTGGCCTATGAAGAGGATGACCATGGAAGTGGACAGTCCTTAAAGATGCATTATTGTGTGTGGGTGGCCTTCTAAGAGACAACCCTGGGAATGGACAGACCTTTGGAAATGTCAATGTGGCTTATGAAGTGGAAAGCCACTTGAACATGTGACATGTTTTGCGGACTGGCCCTTTAAGAGGCAGACCCTAGAAGTGGACAAACCCTTGAAGAGGTGACAAATTTAGGGAATTATGTCCTTTAAGAGGTTGACCAGGGTTGTGTACAAACCCTCGAAACAACAGCATTTTAAGTGTACTGGCCCTTTAAGAGGTGGACCTGGGAAGCTTACGGACCTTTAAAATTGGCAATACTTTAAGGTGACTGGCCTATGAAGAGGATGACCATGGAAGTGGACAGTCCTTAAAGATGCATTATTGTGTGTGGGTGGCCTTCTAAGAGACAACCCTGGGAATGGACAGACCTTTGGAAATGTCAATGTGGCTTATGAAGTGGAAATCCACTTGAACATGTGACATGTTTTGCAGACTGGCCCTTTAAGAGGCAGACCCTAGAAGTGGACAAACCCTTGAAGAGGTGGCAAATTTAGGGAATTATGTCCTTTAAGAGGTTGACCAGGGTTGTGTACAAACCCTCGAAACAACAGCATTTTAAGTGTACTGGCCCTTTAAGAGGTGGACCTGGGAAGCTTACGGACATTTAAAATTGGCAATACTTTAAGGTGACTGGCCTATGAAGAGGATGACCATGGAAGTGGACAGTCCTTAAAGATGCATTATTGTGTGTGGGTGGCCTTCTAAGAGACAACCCTGGGAATGGACAGACCTTTGGAAATGTCAATGTGGCTTATGAAGTGGAAATCCACTTGAACATGTGACATGTTTTGATGACTGGCCCTTTAAGAGGCAGACCCTAGATGTGGACAAACCCTTGAAGAGGTGACAAATTTAGGGAATTATGTCCTTTAAGAGATTGACCAGGGTTGTGTACAAACCCTCGAAACAACAGCATTTTAAGTTTACTGGCCCTTTAAGAGGTGGACCTGGGAAGCTTACGGACCTTTAAAATTGGCAATACTTTAAGGTGACTGGCCTATGAAGAGGATGACCATGGAAGTGGACAGTCCTTAAAGATGCATTATTGTGTGTGGGTGGCCTTCTAAGAGACAACCCTGGGAATGGACAGACCTTTGGAAATGTCAATGTGGCTTATGAAGTGGAAAGCCACTTGAACATGTGACATGTTTTGCAGACTGGCCCTTTAAGAGGCAGACCCTAGAAGTGGACAAACCCTTGAAGAGGTGGCAAATTTAGGGAATTATGTCCTTTAAGAGGTTGACCAGGGTTGTGTACAAACCCTCGAAACAACAGCATTTTAAGTGTACTGGCCCTTTAAGAGGTGGACCCGGGAAGCTTACGGACCTTTAAAATTGGCAATACTTTAAGGTGACTGGCCTATGAAGAGGATGACCATGGAAGTGGACAGTCCTTAAAGATGCATTATTGTGTGTGGGTGGCCTTCTAAGAGACAACCCTGGGAATGGACAGACCTTTGGAAATGTCAATGTGGCTTATGAAGTGGAAAGCCACTTGAACATGTGACATGTTTTGCGGACTGGCCCTTTAAGAGGCAGACCCTAGAAGTGGACAAACCCTTGAAGAGGTGACAAATTTAGGGAATTATGTCCTTTAAGAGGTTGACCAGGGTTGTGTACAAACCCTCGAAACAACAGCATTTTAAGTGTACTGGCCCTTTAAGAGGTGGACCTGGGAAGCTTACGGACCTTTAAAATTGGCAATACTTTAAGGTGACTGGCCTATGAAGAGGATGACCATGGAAGTGGACAGTCCTTAAAGATGCATTATTGTGTGTGGGTGGCCTTCTAAGAGACAACCCTGGGAATGGACAGACCTTTGGAAATGTCAATGTGGCTTATGAAGTGGAAAGCCACTTGAACATGTGACATGTTTTGCGGACTGGCCCTTTAAGAGGCAGACCCTAGAAGTGGACAAACCCTTGAAGAGGTGACAAATTTAGGGAATTATGTCCTTTAAGAGGTTGACCAGGGTTGTGTACAAACCCTCGAAACAACAGCATTTTAAGTGTACTGGCCCTTTAAGAGGTGGACCCGGGAAGCTTACGGACCTTTAAAATTGGCAATACTTTAAGGTGACTGGCCTATGAAGAGGATGACCATGGAAGTGGACAGTCCTTAAAGATGCATTATTGTGTGTGGGTGGCCTTCTAAGAGACAACCCTGGGAATGGACAGACCTTTGGAAATGTCAATGTGGCTTATGAAGTGGAAAGCCACTTGAACATGTGACATGTTTTGCGGACTGGCCCTTTAAGAGGCAGACCCTAGAAGTGGACAAACCCTTGAAGAGGTGGCAAATTTAGGGAATTATGTCCTTTAAGAGGTTGACCAGGGTTGTGTACAAACCCTCGAAACAACAGCATTTTAAGTGTACTGGCCCTTTAAGAGGTGGACCTGGGAAGCTTACGGACCTTTAAAATTGGCAATACTTTAAGGTGACTGGCCTATGAAGAGGATGACCATGGAAGTGGACAGTCCTTAAAGATGCATTATTGTGTGTGGGTGGCCTTCTAAGAGACAACCCTGGGAATGGACAGACCTTTGGAAATGTCAATGTGGCTTATGAAGTGGAAAGCCACTTGAACATGTGACATGTTTTGCGGACTGGCCCTTTAAGAGGCAGACCCTAGAAGTGGACAAACCCTTGAAGAGGTGACAAATTTAGGGAATTATATCCTTTAAGAGGTTGACCAGGGTTGTGTACAAACCCTCGAAACAACAGCATTTTAAGTGTACTGGCCCTTTAAGAGGTGGACCTGGGAAGCTTACGGACCTTTAAAATTGGCAATACTTTAAGGTGACTGGCCTATGAAGAGGATGACCATGGAAGTGGACAGTCCTTAAAGATGCATTATTGTGTGTGGGTGGCCTTCTAAGAGACAACCCTGGGAATGGACAGACCTTTGGAAATGTCAATGTGGCTTATGAAGTGGAAAGCCACTTGAACATGTGACATGTTTTGCGGACTGGCCCTTTAAGAGGCAGACCCTAGAAGTGGACAAACCCTTGAAGAGGTGACAAATTTAGGGAATAATGTCCTTTAAGAGGTTGACCAGGGTTGTGTACAAACCCTCGAAACAACAGCATTTTAAGTGTACTGGCCCTTTAAGAGGTGGACCTGGGAAGCTTACGGACCTTTAAAATTGGCAATACTTTAAGGTGACTGGCCTATGAAGAGGATGACCATGGAAGTGGACAGTCCTTAAAGATGCATTATTGTGTGTGGGTGGCCTTCTAAGAGACAACCCTGGGAATGGACAGACCTTTGGAAATGTCAATGTGGCTTATGAAGTGGAAAGCCACTTGAACATGTGACATGTTTTGCGGACTGGCCCTTTAAGAGGCAGACCCTAGAAGTGGACAAACCCTTGAAGAGGTGACAAATTTAGGGAATTATGTCCTTTAAGAGGTTGACCAGGGTTGTGTACAAACCCTCGAAACAACAGCATTTTAAGTGTACTGGCCCTTTAAGAGGTGGACCTGGGAAGCTTACGGACCTTTAAAATTGGCAATACTTTAAGGTGACTGGCCTATGAAGAGGATGACCATGGAAGTGGACAGTCCTTAAAGATGCATTATTGTGTGTGGGTGGCCTTCTAAGAGACAACCCTGGGAATGGACAGACCTTTGGAAATGTCAATGTGGCTTATGAAGTGGAAATCCACTTGAACATGTGACATGTTTTGATGACTGGCCCTTTAAGAGGCAGACCCTAGATGTGGACAAACCCTTGAAGAGGTGACAAATTTAGGGAATTATGTCCTTTAAGAGGTTGACCAGGGTTGTGTACAAACCCTCGAAACAACAGCATTTTAAGTGTACTGGCCCTTTAAGAGGTGGACCTGGGAAGCTTACGGACCTTTAAAATTGGCAATACTTTAAGGTGACTGGCCTATGAAGAGGATGACCATGGAAGTGGACAGTCCTTAAAGATGCATTATTGTGTGTGGGTGGCCTTCTAAGAGACAACCCTGGGAATGGACAGACCTTTGGAAATGTCAATGTGGCTTATGAAGTGGAAATCCACTTGAACATGTGACATGTTTTGATGACTGGCCCTTTAAGAGGCAGACCCTAGATGTGGACAAACCCTTGAAGAGGTGACAAATTTAGGGAATTATGTCCTTTAAGAGGTTGACCAGGGTTGTGTACAAACCCTCGAAACAACAGCATTTTAAGTGTACTGGCCCTTTAAGAGGTGGACCTGGGAAGCTTACGGACCTTTAAAATTGGCAATACTTTAAGGTGACTGGCCTATGAAGAGGATGACCATGGAAGTGGACAGTCCTTAAAGATGCATTATTGTGTGTGGGTGGCCTTCTAAGAGACAACCCTGGGAATGGACAGACCTTTGGAAATGTCAATGTGGCTTATGAAGTGGAAAGCCACTTGAACATGTGACATGTTTTGCAGACTGGCCCTTTAAGAGGCAGAGCCTAGAAGTGGACAAACCCTTGAAGAGGTGGCAAATTTAGGGAATTATGTCCTTTAAGAGGTTGACCAGGGTTGTGTACAAACCCTCGAAACAACAGCATTTTAAGTGTACTGGCCCTTTAAGAGGTGGACCTGGGAAGCTTACGGACCTTTAAAATTGGCAATACTTTAAGGTGACTGGCCTATGAAGAGGATGACCATGGAAGTGGACAGTCCTTAAAGATGCATTATTGTGTGTGGGTGGCCTTCTAAGAGACAACCCTGGGAATGGACAGACCTTTGGAAATGTCAATGTGGCTTATGAAGTGGAAAGCCACTTGAACATGTGACATGTTTTGCGGACTGGCCCTTTAAGAGGCAGACCCTAGAAGTGGACAAACCCTTGAAGAGGTGACAAATTTAGGGAATTATGTCCTTTAAGAGGTTGACCAGGGTTGTGTACAAACCCTCCAAACAACAGCATTTTAAGTGTACTGGCCCTTTAAGAGGTGGACCCGGGAAGCTTACGGACCTTTAAAATTGGCAATACTTTAAGGTGACTGGCCTATGAAGAGGATGACCATGGAAGTGGACAGTCCTTAAAGATGCATTATTGTGTGTGGGTGGCCTTCTAAGAGACAACCCTGGGAATGGACAGACCTTTGGAAATGTCAATGTGGCTTATGAAGTGGAAAGCCACTTGAACATGTGACATGTTTTGCGGACTGGCCCTTTAAGAGGCAGACCCTAGAAGTGGACAAACCCTTGAAGAGGTGACAAATTTAGGGAATTATGTCCTTTAAGAGGTTGACCAGGGTTGTGTACAAACCCTCGAAACAACAGCATTTTAAGTGTACTGGCCCTTTAAGAGGTGGACCTGGGAAGCTTACGGACCTTTAAAATTGGCAATACTTTAAGGTGACTGGCCTATGAAGAGGATGACCATGGAAGTGGACAGTCCTTAAAGATGCATTATTGTGTGTGGGTGGCCTTCTAAGAGACAACCCTGGGAATGGACAGACCTTTGGAAATGTCAATGTGGCTTATGAAGTGGAAAGCCACTTGAACATGTGACATGTTTTGCAGACTGGCCCTTTAAGAGGCAGACCCTAGAAGTGGACAAACCCTTGAAGAGGTGGCAAATTTAGGGAATTATGTCCTTTAAGAGGTTGACCAGGGTTGTGTACAAACCCTCGAAACAACAGCATTTTAAGTGTACTGGCCCTTTAAGAGGTGGACCCGGGAAGCTTACGGACCTTTAAAATTGGCAATACTTTAAGGTGACTGGCCTATGAAGAGGATGACCATGGAAGTGGACAGTCCTTAAAGATGCATTATTGTGTGTGGGTGGCCTTCTAAGAGACAACCCTGGGAATGGACAGACCTTTGGAAATGTCAATGTGGCTTATGAAGTGGAAAGCCACTTGAACATGTGACATGTTTTGCGGACTGGCCCTTTAAGAGGCAGACCCTAGAAGTGGACAAACCCTTGAAGAGGTGACAAATTTAGGGAATTATGTCCTTTAAGAGGTTGACCAGGGTTGTGTACAAACCCTCGAAACAACAGCATTTTAAGTGTACTGGCCCTTTAAGAGGTGGACCTGGGAAGCTTACGGACCTTTAAAATTGGCAATACTTTAAGGTGACTGGCCTATGAAGAGGATGACCATGGAAGTGGACAGTCCTTAAAGATGCATTATTGTGTGTGGGTGGCCTTCTAAGAGACAACCCTGGGAATGGACAGACCTTTGGAAATGTCAATGTGGCTTATGAAGTGGAAATCCACTTGAACATGTGACATGTTTTGATGACTGGCCCTTTAAGAGGCAGACCCTAGATGTGGACAAACCCTTGAAGAGGTGACAAATTTAGGGAATTATGTCCTTTAAGAGGTTGACCAGGGTTGTGTACAAACCCTCGAAACAACAGCATTTTAAGTGTACTGGCCCTTTAAGAGGTGGACCTGGGAAGCTTACGGACCTTTAAAATTGGCAATACTTTAAGGTGACTGGCCTATGAAGAGGATGACCATGGAAGTGGACAGTCCTTAAAGATGCATTATTGTGTGTGGGTGGCCTTCTAAGAGACAACCCTGGGAATGGACAGACCTTTGGAAATGTCAATGTGGCTTATGAAGTGGAAAGCCACTTGAACATGTGACATGTTTTGCAGACTGGCCCTTTAAGAGGCAGAGCCTAGAAGTGGACAAACCCTTGAAGAGGTGGCAAATTTAGGGAATTATGTCCTTTAAGAGGTTGACCAGGGTTGTGTACAAACCCTCGAAACAACAGCATTTTAAGTGTACTGGCCCTTTAAGAGGTGGACCTGGGAAGCTTACGGACCTTTAAAATTGGCAATACTTTAAGGTGACTGGCCTATGAAGAGGATGACCATGGAAGTGGACAGTCCTTAAAGATGCATTATTGTGTGTGGGTGGCCTTCTAAGAGACAACCCTGGGAATGGACAGACCTTTGGAAATGTCAATGTGGCTTATGAAGTGGAAAGCCACTTGAACATGTGACATGTTTTGCGGACTGGCCCTTTAAGAGGCAGACCCTAGAAGTGGACAAACCCTTGAAGAGGTGACAAATTTAGGGAATTATGTCCTTTAAGAGGTTGACCAGGGTTGTGTACAAACCCTCCAAACAACAGCATTTTAAGTGTACTGGCCCTTTAAGAGGTGGACCCGGGAAGCTTACGGACCTTTAAAATTGGCAATACTTTAAGGTGACTGGCCTATGAAGAGGATGACCATGGAAGTGGACAGTCCTTAAAGATGCATTATTGTGTGTGGGTGGCCTTCTAAGAGACAACCCTGGGAATGGACAGACCTTTGGAAATGTCAATGTGGCTTATGAAGTGGAAAGCCACTTGAACATGTGACATGTTTTGCAGACTGGCCCTTTAAGAGGCAGAGCCTAGAAGTGGACAAACCCTTGAAGAGGTGGCAAATTTAGGGAATTATGTCCTTTAAGAGGTTGACCAGGGTTGTGTACAAACCCTCGAAACAACAGCATTTTAAGTGTACTGGCCCTTTAAGAGGTGGACCTGGGAAGCTTACGGACCTTTAAAATTGGCAATACTTTAAGGTGACTGGCCTATGAAGAGGATGACCATGGAAGTGGACAGTCCTTAAAGATGCATTATTGTGTGTGGGTGGCCTTCTAAGAGACAACCCTGGGAATGGACAGACCTTTGGAAATGTCAATGTGGCTTATGAAGTGGAAAGCCACTTGAACATGTGACATGTTTTGCGGACTGGCCCTTTAAGAGGCAGACCCTAGAAGTGGACAAACCCTTGAAGAGGTGACAAATTTAGGGAATTATGTCCTTTAAGAGGTTGACCAGGGTTGTGTACAAACCCTCCAAACAACAGCATTTTAAGTGTACTGGCCCTTTAAGAGGTGGACCTGGGAAGCTTACGGACCTTTAAAATTGGCAATACTTTAAGGTGACTGGCCTATGAAGAGGATGACCATGGAAGTGGACAGTCCTTAAAGATGCATTATTGTGTGTGGGTGGCCTTCTAAGAGACAACCCTGGGAATGGACAGACCTTTGGAAATGTCAATGTGGCTTATGAAGTGGAAAGCCACTTGAACATGTGACATGTTTTGCGGACTGGCCCTTTAAGAGGCAGACCCTAGAAGTGGACAAACCCTTGAAGAGGTGGCAAATTTAGGGAATTATGTCCTTTAAGAGGTTGACCAGGGTTGTGTACAAACCCTCGAAACAACAGCATTTTAAGTGTACTGGCCCTTTAAGAGGTGGACCCGGGAAGCTTACGGACCTTTAAAATTGGCAATACTTTAAGGTGACTGGCCTATGAAGAGGATGACCATGGAAGTGGACAGTCCTTAAAGATGCATTATTGTGTGTGGGTGGCCTTCTAAGAGACAACCCTGGGAATGGACAGACCTTTGGAAATGTCAATGTGGCTTATGAAGTGGAAAGCCACTTGAACATGTGACATGTTTTGCGGACTGGCCCTTTAAGAGGCAGACCCTAGAAGTGGACAAACCCTTGAAGAGGTGACAAATTTAGGGAATTATGTCCTTTAAGAGGTTGACCAGGGTTGTGTACAAACCCTCGAAACAACAGCATTTTAAGTGTACTGGCCCTTTAAGAGGTGGACCTGGGAAGCTTACGGACCTTTAAAATTGGCAATACTTTAAGGTGACTGGCCTATGAAGAGGATGACCATGGAAGTGGACAGTCCTTAAAGATGCATTATTGTGTGTGGGTGGCCTTCTAAGAGACAACCCTGGGAATGGACAGACCTTTGGAAATGTCAATGTGGCTTATGAAGTGGAAAGCCACTTGAACATGTGACATGTTTTGCGGACTGGCCCTTTAAGAGGCAGACCCTAGAAGTGGACAAACCCTTGAAGAGGTGACAAATTTAGGGAATTATGTCCTTTAAGAGGTTGACCAGGGTTGTGTACAAACCCTCGAAACAACAGCATTTTAAGTGTACTGGCCCTTTAAGAGGTGGACCTGGGAAGCTTACGGACCTTTAAAATTGGCAATACTTTAAGGTGACTGGCCTATGAAGAGGATGACCATGGAAGTGGACAGTCCTTAAAGATGCATTATTGTGTGTGGGTGGCCTTCTAAGAGACAACCCTGGGAATGGACAGACCTTTGGAAATGTCAATGTGGCTTATGAAGTGGAAATCCACTTGAACATGTGACATGTTTTGATGACTGGCCCTTTAAGAGGCAGACCCTAGATGTGGACAAACCCTTGAAGAGGTGACAAATTTAGGGAATTATGTCCTTTAAGAGGTTGACCAGGGTTGTGTACAAACCCTCGAAACAACAGCATTTTAAGTGTACTGGCCCTTTAAGAGGTGGACCTGGGAAGCTTACGGACCTTTAAAATTGGCAATACTTTAAGGTGACTGGCCTATGAAGAGGATGACCATGGAAGTGGACAGTCCTTAAAGATGCATTATTGTGTGTGGGTGGCCTTCTAAGAGACAACCCTGGGAATGGACAGACCTTTGGAAATGTCAATGTGGCTTATGAAGTGGAAAGCCACTTGAACATGTGACATGTTTTGCAGACTGGCCCTTTAAGAGGCAGACCCTAGAAGTGGACAAACCCTTGAAGAGGTGGCAAATTTAGGGAATTATGTCCTTTAAGAGGTTGACCAGGGTTGTGTACAAACCCTCGAAACAACAGCATTTTAAGTGTACTGGCCCTTTAAGAGGTGGACCTGGGAAGCTTACGGACATTTAAAATTGGCAATACTTTAAGGTGACTGGCCTATGAAGAGGATGACCATGGAAGTGGACAGTCCTTAAAGATGCATTATTGTGTGTGGGTGGCCTTCTAAGAGACAACCCTGGGAATGGACAGACCTTTGGAAATGTCAATGTGGCTTATGAAGTGGAAATCCACTTGAACATGTGACATGTTTTGATGACTGGCCCTTTAAGAGGCAGACCCTAGATGTGGACAAACCCTTGAAGAGGTGACAAATTTAGGGAATTATGTCCTTTAAGAGGTTGACCAGGGTTGTGTACAAACCCTCGAAACAACAGCATTTTAAGTGTACTGGCCCTTTAAGAGGTGGACCTGGGAAGCTTATGGACCTTTAAAATTGGCAATACTTTAAGGTGACTGGCCTATGAAGAGGATGACCATGGAAGTGGACAGTCCTTAAAGATGCATTATTGTGTGTGGGTGGCCTTCTAAGAGACAACCCTGGGAATGGACAGACCTTTGGAAATGTCAATGTGGCTTATGAAGTGGAAAGCCACTTGAACATGTGACATGTTTTGCAGACTGGCCCTTTAAGAGGCAGACCCTAGAAGTGGACAAACCCTTGAAGAGGTGGCAAATTTAGGGAATTATGTCCTTTAAGAGGTTGACCAGGGTTGTGTACAAACCCTCGAAACAACAGCATTTTAAGTGTACTGGCCCTTTAAGAGGTGGACCCGGGAAGCTTACGGACCTTTAAAATTGGCAATACTTTAAGGTGACTGGCCTATGAAGAGGATGACCATGGAAGTGGACAGTCCTTAAAGATGCATTATTGTGTGTGGGTGGCCTTCTAAGAGACAACCCTGGGAATGGACAGACCTTTGGAAATGTCAATGTGGCTTATGAAGTGGAAAGCCACTTGAACATGTGACATGTTTTGCGGACTGGCCCTTTAAGAGGCAGACCCTAGAAGTGGACAAACCCTTGAAGAGGTGACAAATTTAGGGAATTATGTCCTTTAAGAGGTTGACCAGGGTTGTGTACAAACCCTCGAAACAACAGCATTTTAAGTGTACTGGCCCTTTAAGAGGTGGACCTGGGAAGCTTACGGACCTTTAAAATTGGCAATACTTTAAGGTGACTGGCCTATGAAGAGGATGACCATGGAAGTGGACAGTCCTTAAAGATGCATTATTGTGTGTGGGTGGCCTTCTAAGAGACAACCCTGGGAATGGACAGACCTTTGGAAATGTCAATGTGGCTTATGAAGTGGAAAGCCACTTGAACATGTGACATGTTTTGCGGACTGGCCCTTTAAGAGGCAGACCCTAGAAGTGGACAAACCCTTGAAGAGGTGACAAATTTAGGGAATTATGTCCTTTAAGAGGTTGACCAGGGTTGTGTACAAACCCTCGAAACAACAGTATTTTAAGTGTACTGGCCCTTTAAGAGGTGGACCCGGGAAGCTTACGGACCTTTAAAATTGGCAATACTTTAAGGTGACTGGCCTATGAAGAGGATGACCATGGAAGTGGACAGTCCTTAAAGATGCATTATTGTGTGTGGGTGGCCTTCTAAGAGACAACCCTGGGAATGGACAGACCTTTGGAAATGTCAATGTGGCTTATGAAGTGGAAAGCCACTTGAACATGTGACATGTTTTGCGGACTGGCCCTTTAAGAGGCAGACCCTAGAAGTGGACAAACCCTTGAAGAGGTGACAAATTTAGGGAATTATGTCCTTTAAGAGGTTGACCAGGGTTGTGTACAAACCCTCGAAACAACAGCATTTTAAGTGTACTGGCCCTTTAAGAGTTGGACCCGGGAAGCTTACGGACCTTTAAAATTGGCAATACTTTAAGGTGACTGGCCTATGAAGAGGATGACCATGGAAGTGGACAGTCCTTAAAGATGCATTATTGTGTGTGGGTGGCCTTCTAAGAGACAACCCTGGGAATGGACAGACCTTTGGAAATGTCAATGTGGCTTATGAAGTGGAAAGCCACTTGAACATGTGACATGTTTTGCGGACTGGCCCTTTAAGAGGCAGACCCTAGAAGTGGACAAACCCTTGAAGAGGTGGCAAATTTAGGGAATTATGTCCTTTAAGAGGTTGACCAGGGTTGTGTACAAACCCTCGAAACAACAGCATTTTAAGTGTACTGGCCCTTTAAGAGGTGGACCTGGGAAGCTTACGGACCTTTAAAATTGGCAATACTTTAAGGTGACTGGCCTATGAAGAGGATGACCATGGAAGTGGACAGTCCTTAAAGATGCATTATTGTGTGTGGGTGGCCTTCTAAGAGACAACCCTGGGAATGGACAGACCTTTGGAAATGTCAATGTGGCTTATGAAGTGGAAAGCCACTTGAACATGTGACATGTTTTGCGGACTGGCCCTTTAAGAGGCAGACCCTAGAAGTGGACAAACCCTTGAAGAGGTGACAAATTTAGGGAATTATGTCCTTTAAGAGGTTGACCAGGGTTGTGTACAAACCCTCGAAACAACAGCATTTTAAGTGTACTGGCCCTTTAAGAGGTGGACCTGGGAAGCTTACGGACCTTTAAAATTGGCAATACTTTAAGGTGACTGGCCTATGAAGAGGATGACCATGGAAGTGGACAGTCCTTAAAGATGCATTATTGTGTGTGGGTGGCCTTCTAAGAGACAACCCTGGGAATGGACAGACCTTTGGAAATGTCAATGTGGCTTATGAAGTGGAAAGCCACTTGAACATGTGACATGTTTTGCGGACTGGCCCTTTAAGAGGCAGACCCTAGAAGTGGACAAACCCTTGAAGAGGTGACAAATTTAGGGAATAATGTCCTTTAAGAGGTTGACCAGGGTTGTGTACAAACCCTCGAAACAACAGCATTTTAAGTGTACTGGCCCTTTAAGAGGTGGACCTGGGAAGCTTACGGACCTTTAAAATTGGCAATACTTTAAGGTGACTGGCCTATGAAGAGGATGACCATGGAAGTGGACAGTCCTTAAAGATGCATTATTGTGTGTGGGTGGCCTTCTAAGAGACAACCCTGGGAATGGACAGACCTTTGGAAATGTCAATGTGGCTTATGAAGTGGAAAGCCACTTGAACATGTGACATGTTTTGCGGACTGGCCCTTTAAGAGGCAGACCCTAGAAGTGGACAAACCCTTGAAGAGGTGACAAATTTAGGGAATTATGTCCTTTAAGAGGTTGACCAGGGTTGTGTACAAACCCTCGAAACAACAGCATTTTAAGTGTACTGGCCCTTTAAGAGGTGGACCTGGGAAGCTTACGGACCTTTAAAATTGGCAATACTTTAAGGTGACTGGCCTATGAAGAGGATGACCATGGAAGTGGACAGTCCTTAAAGATGCATTATTGTGTGTGGGTGGCCTTCTAAGAGACAACCCTGGGAATGGACAGACCTTTGGAAATGTCAATGTGGCTTATGAAGTGGAAATCCACTTGAACATGTGACATGTTTTGATGACTGGCCCTTTAAGAGGCAGACCCTAGATGTGGACAAACCCTTGAAGAGGTGACAAATTTAGGGAATTATGTCCTTTAAGAGGTTGACCAGGGTTGTGTACAAACCCTCGAAACAACAGCATTTTAAGTGTACTGGCCCTTTAAGAGGTGGACCTGGGAAGCTTACGGACCTTTAAAATTGGCAATACTTTAAGGTGACTGGCCTATGAAGAGGATGACCATGGAAGTGGACAGTCCTTAAAGATGCATTATTGTGTGTGGGTGGCCTTCTAAGAGACAACCCTGGGAATGGACAGACCTTTGGAAATGTCAATGTGGCTTATGAAGTGGAAATCCACTTGAACATGTGACATGTTTTGATGACTGGCCCTTTAAGAGGCAGACCCTAGATGTGGACAAACCCTTGAAGAGGTGACAAATTTAGGGAATTATGTCCTTTAAGAGGTTGACCAGGGTTGTGTACAAACCCTCGAAACAACAGCATTTTAAGTGTACTGGCCCTTTAAGAGGTGGACCTGGGAAGCTTACGGACCTTTAAAATTGGCAATACTTTAAGGTGACTGGCCTATGAAGAGGATGACCATGGAAGTGGACAGTCCTTAAAGATGCATTATTGTGTGTGGGTGGCCTTCTAAGAGACAACCCTGGGAATGGACAGACCTTTGGAAATGTCAATGTGGCTTATGAAGTGGAAAGCCACTTGAACATGTGACATGTTTTGCAGACTGGCCCTTTAAGAGGCAGAGCCTAGAAGTGGACAAACCCTTGAAGAGGTGGCAAATTTAGGGAATTATGTCCTTTAAGAGGTTGACCAGGGTTGTGTACAAACCCTCGAAACAACAGCATTTTAAGTGTACTGGCCCTTTAAGAGGTGGACCTGGGAAGCTTACGGACCTTTAAAATTGGCAATACTTTAAGGTGACTGGCCTATGAAGAGGATGACCATGGAAGTGGACAGTCCTTAAAGATGCATTATTGTGTGTGGGTGGCCTTCTAAGAGACAACCCTGGGAATGGACAGACCTTTGGAAATGTCAATGTGGCTTATGAAGTGGAAAGCCACTTGAACATGTGACATGTTTTGCGGACTGGCCCTTTAAGAGGCAGACCCTAGAAGTGGACAAACCCTTGAAGAGGTGACAAATTTAGGGAATTATGTCCTTTAAGAGGTTGACCAGGGTTGTGTACAAACCCTCCAAACAACAGCATTTTAAGTGTACTGGCCCTTTAAGAGGTGGACCCGGGAAGCTTACGGACCTTTAAAATTGGCAATACTTTAAGGTGACTGGCCTATGAAGAGGATGACCATGGAAGTGGACAGTCCTTAAAGATGCATTATTGTGTGTGGGTGGCCTTCTAAGAGACAACCCTGGGAATGGACAGACCTTTGGAAATGTCAATGTGGCTTATGAAGTGGAAAGCCACTTGAACATGTGACATGTTTTGCGGACTGGCCCTTTAAGAGGCAGACCCTAGAAGTGGACAAACCCTTGAAGAGGTGACAAATTTAGGGAATTATGTCCTTTAAGAGGTTGACCAGGGTTGTGTACAAACCCTCGAAACAACAGCATTTTAAGTGTACTGGCCCTTTAAGAGGTGGACCTGGGAAGCTTACGGACCTTTAAAATTGGCAATACTTTAAGGTGACTGGCCTATGAAGAGGATGACCATGGAAGTGGACAGTCCTTAAAGATGCATTATTGTGTGTGGGTGGCCTTCTAAGAGACAACCCTGGGAATGGACAGACCTTTGGAAATGTCAATGTGGCTTATGAAGTGGAAAGCCACTTGAACATGTGACATGTTTTGCAGACTGGCCCTTTAAGAGGCAGACCCTAGAAGTGGACAAACCCTTGAAGAGGTGGCAAATTTAGGGAATTATGTCCTTTAAGAGGTTGACCAGGGTTGTGTACAAACCCTCGAAACAACAGCATTTTAAGTGTACTGGCCCTTTAAGAGGTGGACCCGGGAAGCTTACGGACCTTTAAAATTGGCAATACTTTAAGGTGACTGGCCTATGAAGAGGATGACCATGGAAGTGGACAGTCCTTAAAGATGCATTATTGTGTGTGGGTGGCCTTCTAAGAGACAACCCTGGGAATGGACAGACCTTTGGAAATGTCAATGTGGCTTATGAAGTGGAAAGCCACTTGAACATGTGACATGTTTTGCGGACTGGCCCTTTAAGAGGCAGACCCTAGAAGTGGACAAACCCTTGAAGAGGTGACAAATTTAGGGAATTATGTCCTTTAAGAGGTTGACCAGGGTTGTGTACAAACCCTCGAAACAACAGCATTTTAAGTGTACTGGCCCTTTAAGAGGTGGACCTGGGAAGCTTACGGACCTTTAAAATTGGCAATACTTTAAGGTGACTGGCCTATGAAGAGGATGACCATGGAAGTGGACAGTCCTTAAAGATGCATTATTGTGTGTGGGTGGCCTTCTAAGAGACAACCCTGGGAATGGACAGCCCTTTGGAAATGTCAATGTGGCTTATGAAGTGGAAAGCCACTTGAACATGTGACATGTTTTGCGGACTGGCCCTTTAAGAGGCAGACCCTAGAAGTGGACAAACCCTTGAAGAGGTGACAAATTTAGGGAATTATGTCCTTTAAGAGGTTGACCAGGGTTGTGTACAAACCCTCGAAACAACAGCATTTTAAGTGTACTGGCCCTTTAAGAGGTGGACCCGGGAAGCTTACGGACCTTTAAAATTGGCAATACTTTAAGGTGACTGGCCTATGAAGAGGATGACCATGGAAGTGGACAGTCCTTAAAGATGCATTATTGTGTGTGGGTGGCCTTCTAAGAGACAACCCTGGGAATGGACAGACCTTTGGAAATGTCAATGTGGCTTATGAAGTGGAAAGCCACTTGAACATGTGACATGTTTTGCGGACTGGCCCTTTAAGAGGCAGACCCTAGAAGTGGACAAACCCTTGAAGAGGTGACAAATTTAGGGAATTATGTCCTTTAAGAGGTTGACCAGGGTTGTGTACAAACCCTCGAAACAACAGCATTTTAAGTGTACTGGCCCTTTAAGAGGTGGACCTGGGAAGCTTACGGACCTTTAAAATTGGCAATACTTTAAGGTGACTGGCCTATGAAGAGGATGACCATGGAAGTGGACAGTCCTTAAAGATGCATTATTGTGTGTGGGTGGCCTTCTAAGAGACAACCCTGGTAATAGACAGACCTTTGGAAATGTCAATGTGGCTTATGAAGTGGAAAGCCACTTGAACATGTGACATGTTTTGCGGACTGGCCCTTTAAGAGGCAGACCCTAGAAGTGGACAAACCCTTGAAGAGGTGACAAATTTAGGGAATTATGTCCTTTAAGAGGTTGACCAGGGTTGTGTACAAACCCTCGAAACAACAGCATTTTAAGTGTACTGGCCCTTTAAGAGGTGGACCTGGGAAGCTTACGGACCTTTAAAATTGGCAATACTTTAAGGTGACTGGCCTATGAAGAGGATGACCATGGAAGTGGACAGTCCTTAAAGATGCATTATTGTGTGTGGGTGGCCTTCTAAGAGACAACCCTGGGAATGGACAGACCTTTGGAAATGTCAATGTGGCTTATGAAGTGGAAATCCACTTGAACATGTGACATGTTTTGCGGACTGGCCCTTTAAGAGGCAGACCCTAGATGTGGACAAACCCTTGAAGAGGTGACAAATTTAGGGAATTATGTCCTTTAAGAGGTTGACCAGGGTTGTGTACAAACCCTCGAAACAACAGCATTTTAAGTGTACTGGCCCTTTAAGAGGTGGACCCGGGAAGCTTACGGACCTTTAAAATTGGCAATACTTTAAGGTGACTGGCCTATGAAGAGGATGACCATGGAAGTGGACAGTCCTTAAAGATGCATTATTGTGTGTGGGTGGCCTTCTGAGAGACAACCCTGGGAATGGACAGACCTTTGGAAATGTCAATGTGGCTTATGAAGTGGAAAGCCACTTGAACATGTGACATGTTTTGCGGACTGGCCCTTTAAGAGGCAGACCCTAGAAGTGGACAAACCCTTGAAGAGGTGACAAATTTAGGGAATTATGTCCTTTAAGAGGTTGACCAGGGTTGTGTACAAACCCTCGAAACAACAGCATTTTAAGTGTACTGGCCCTTTAAGAGGTGGACCTGGGAAGCTTACGGACCTTTAAAATTGGCAATACTTTAAGGTGACTGGCCTATGAAGAGGATGACCATGGAAGTGGACAGTCCTTAAAGATGCATTATTGTGTGTGGGTGGCCTTCTAAGAGACAACCCTGGGAATGGACAGACCTTTGGAAATGTCAATGTGGCTTATGAAGTGGAAAGCCACTTGAACATGTGACATGTTTTGCGGACTGGCCCTTTAAGAGGCAGACCCTAGAAGTGGACAAACCCTTGAAGAGGTGACAAATTTAGGGAATTATGTCCTTTAAGAGGTTGACCAGGGTTGTGTACAAACCCTCGAAACAACAGCATTTTAAGTGTACTGGCCCTTTAAGAGGTGGACCCGGGAAGCTTACGGACCTTTAAAATTGGCAATACTTTAAGGTGACTGGCCTATGAAGAGGATGACCATGGAAGTGGACAGTCCTTAAAGATGCATTATTGTGTGTGGGTGGCCTTCTAAGAGACAACCCTGGGAATGGACAGACCTTTGGAAATGTCAATGTGGCTTATGAAGTGGAAATCCACTTGAACATGTGACATGTTTTGATGACTGGCCCTTTAAGAGGCAGACCCTAGATGTGGACAAACCCTTGAAGAGGTGACAAATTTAGGGAATTATGTCCTTTAAGAGGTTGACCAGGGTTGTGTACAAACCCTCGAAACAACAGCATTTTAAGTGTACTGGCCCTTTAAGAGGTGGACCTGGGAAGCTTACGGACCTTTAAAATTGGCAATACTTTAAGGTGACTGGCCTATGAAGAGGATGACCATGGAAGTGGACAGTCCTTAAAGATGCATTATTGTGTGTGGGTGGCCTTCTAAGAGACAACCCTGGGAATGGACAGACCTTTGGAAATGTCAATGTGGCTTATGAAGTGGAAAGCCACTTGAACATGTGACATGTTTTGCAGACTGGCCCTTTAAGAGGCAGAGCCTAGAAGTGGACAAACCCTTGAAGAGGTGGCAAATTTAGGGAATTATGTCCTTTAAGAGGTTGACCAGGGTTGTGTACAAACCCTCGAAACAACAGCATTTTAAGTGTACTGGCCCTTTAAGAGGTGGACCTGGGAAGCTTACGGACCTTTAAAATTGGCAATACTTTAAGGTGACTGGCCTATGAAGAGGATGACCATGGAAGTGGACAGTCCTTAAAGATGCATTATTGTGTGTGGGTGGCCTTCTAAGAGACAACCCTGGGAATGGACAGACCTTTGGAAATGTCAATGTGGCTTATGAAGTGGAAAGCCACTTGAACATGTGACATGTTTTGCGGACTGGCCCTTTAAGAGGCAGACCCTAGAAGTGGACAAACCCTTGAAGAGGTGACAAATTTAGGGAATTATGTCCTTTAAGAGGTTGACCAGGGTTGTGTACAAACCCTCCAAACAACAGCATTTTAAGTGTACTGGCCCTTTAAGAGGTGGACCCGGGAAGCTTACGGACCTTTAAAATTGGCAATACTTTAAGGTGACTGGCCTATGAAGAGGATGACCATGGAAGTGGACAGTCCTTAAAGATGCATTATTGTGTGTGGGTGGCCTTCTAAGAGACAACCCTGGGAATGGACAGACCTTTGGAAATGTCAATGTGGCTTATGAAGTGGAAAGCCACTTGAACATGTGACATGTTTTGCAGACTGGCCCTTTAAGAGGCAGACCCTAGAAGTGGACAAACCCTTGAAGAGGTGGCAAATTTAGGGAATTATGTCCTTTAAGAGGTTGACCAGGGTTGTGTACAAACCCTCGAAACAACAGCATTTTAAGTGTACTGGCCCTTTAAGAGGTGGACCCGGGAAGCTTACGGACCTTTAAAATTGGCAATACTTTAAGGTGACTGGCCTATGAAGAGGATGACCATGGAAGTGGACAGTCCTTAAAGATGCATTATTGTGTGTGGGTGGCCTTCTAAGAGACAACCCTGGGAATGGACAGACCTTTGGAAATGTCAATGTGGCTTATGAAGTGGAAAGCCACTTGAACATGTGACATGTTTTGCGGACTGGCCCTTTAAGAGGCAGACCCTAGAAGTGGACAAACCCTTGAAGAGGTGACAAATTTAGGGAATTATGTCCTTTAAGAGGTTGACCAGGGTTGTGTACAAACCCTCGAAACAACAGCATTTTAAGTGTACTGGCCCTTTAAGAGGTGGACCTGGGAAGCTTACGGACCTTTAAAATTGGCAATACTTTAAGGTGACTGGCCTATGAAGAGGATGACCATGGAAGTGGACAGTCCTTAAAGATGCATTATTGTGTGTGGGTGGCCTTCTAAGAGACAACCCTGGGAATAGACAGACCTTTGGAAATGTCAATGTGGCTTATGAAGTGGAAAGCCACTTGAACATGTGACATGTTTTGCGGACTGGCCCTTTAAGAGGCAGACCCTAGAAGTGGACAAACCCTTGAAGAGGTGACAAATTTAGGGAATTATGTCCTTTAAGAGGTTGACCAGGGTTGTGTACAAACCCTCGAAACAACAGCATTTTAAGTGTACTGGCCCTTTAAGAGGTGGACCTGGGAAGCTTACGGACCTTTAAAATTGGCAATACTTTAAGGTGACTGGCCTATGAAGAGGATGACCATGGAAGTGGACAGTCCTTAAAGATGCATTATTGTGTGTGGGTGGCCTTCTAAGAGACAACCCTGGGAATGGACAGACCTTTGGAAATGTCAATGTGGCTTATGAAGTGGAAATCCACTTGAACATGTGACATGTTTTGCGGACTGGCCCTTTAAGAGGCAGACCCTAGATGTGGACAAACCCTTGAAGAGGTGACAAATTTAGGGAATTATGTCCTTTAAGAGGTTGACCAGGGTTGTGTACAAACCCTCGAAACAACAGCATTTTAAGTGTACTGGCCCTTTAAGAGGTGGACCTGGGAAGCTTACGGACCTTTAAAATTGGCAATACTTTAAGGTGACTGGCCTATGAAGAGGATGACCATGGAAGTGGACAGTCCTTAAAGATGCATTATTGTGTGTGGGTGGCCTTCTGAGAGACAACCCTGGGAATGGACAGACCTTTGGAAATGTCAATGTGGCTTATGAAGTGGAAAGCCACTTGAACATGTGACATGTTTTGCGGACTGGCCCTTTAAGAGGCAGACCCTAGAAGTGGACAAACCCTTGAAGAGGTGACAAATTTAGGGAATTATGTCCTTTAAGAGGTTGACCAGGGTTGTGTACAAACCCTCGAAACAACAGCATTTTAAGTGTACTGGCCCTTTAAGAGGTGGACCTGGGAAGCTTACGGACCTTTAAAATTGGCAATACTTTAAGGTGACTGGCCTATGAAGAGGATGACCATGGAAGTGGACAGTCCTTAAAGATGCATTATTGTGTGTGGGTGGCCTTCTAAGAGACAACCCTGGGAATGGACAGACCTTTGGAAATGTCAATGTGGCTTATGAAGTGGAAAGCCACTTGAACATGTGACATGTTTTGCGGACTGGCCCTTTAAGAGGCAGACCCTAGAAGTGGACAAACCCTTGAAGAGGTGACAAATTTAGGGAATTATGTCCTTTAAGAGGTTGACCAGGGTTGTGTACAAACCCTCGAAACAACAGCATTTTAAGTGTACTGGCCCTTTAAGAGGTGGACCCGGGAAGCTTACGGACCTTTAAAATTGGCAATACTTTAAGGTGACTGGCCTATGAAGAGGATGACCATGGAAGTGGACAGTCCTTAAAGATGCATTATTGTGTGTGGGTGGCCTTCTAAGAGACAACCCTGGGAATGGACAGACCTTTGGAAATGTCAATGTGGCTTATGAAGTGGAAAGCCACTTGAACATGTGACATGTTTTGCGGACTGGCCCTTTAAGAGGCAGACCCTAGAAGTGGACAAACCCTTGAAGAGGTGACAAATTTAGGGAATTATGTCCTTTAAGAGGTTGACCAGGGTTGTGTACAAACCCTCGAAACAACAGCATTTTAAGTGTACTGGCCCTTTAAGAGGTGGACCTGGGAAGCTTACGGACCTTTAAAATTGGCAATACTTTAAGATGACTGGCCTATGAAGAGGATGACCATGGAAGTGGACAGTCCTTAAAGATGCATTATTGTGTGTGGGTGGCCTTCTAAGAGACAACCCTGGGAATGGACAGACCTTTGGAAATGTCAATGTGGCTTATGAAGTGGAAAGCCACTTGAACATGTGACATGTTTTGCGGACTGGCCCTTTAAGAGGCAGACCCTAGAAGTGGACAAACCCTTGAAGAGGTGACAAATTTAGGGAATTATGTCCTTTAAGAGGTTGACCAGGGTTGTGTACAAACCCTCGAAACAACAGCATTTTAAGTGTACTGGCCCTTTAAGAGGTGGACCCGGGAAGCTTACGGACCTTTAAAATTGGCAATACTTTAAAGGAGATGTCCCGAGGCAGCAAGTGGGGTTATACACTTCTGTATGGCCATAATAATGCACTTTGTAATATACATTGTGCATTAATTATGAGCCATACAGAAGTTATAAAAAGTTTTTTACTTACCTGCTCCGTTGCTAGCGTCCTGGTCTCCATGGTGCCGACTAATTTTTGGCCTCCGATGGCCAAATTAGCCGCGCTTGCGCAGTCCGGGTCTTCTGCTGTTCTCTATGGGGCTCCGTGTAGCTCCGTGTAGCTCCGCCCCGTCACGTGCCGATTCCAGCCAATCAGGAGGCTGGAATCGGCAGTGGACCGCACAGAAGAGCTGCGGTCCACGAAGATAGAGGATCCCGGCGGCCATCTTCAGCGGTAAGTATTGAAGTCACCGGACCGCCGGGATTCAGGTAAGCGCTGTGCGGGTGGTTTTTTTAACCCCTGCATCGGGGTTGTCTCGCGCCGAACGGGGGGGGGGGGTTTAAAAAAAAAAAAACCCGTTTCGGCGCGGGACATCTCCTTTAAGGTGACTGGCCTATGAAGAGGATGACCATGGAAGTGGACAGTCCTTAAAGATGCATTATTGTGTGTGGGTGGCCTTCTAAGAGACAACCCTGGGAATGGACAGACCTTTGGAAATGTCAATGTGGCTTATGAAGTGGAAAGCCACTTGAACATGTGACATGTTTTGCGGACTGGCCCTTTAAGAGGCAGACCCTAGAAGTGGACAAACCCTTGAAGAGGTGACAAATTTAGGGAATTATGTCCTTTAAGAGGTTGACCAGGGTTGTGTACAAACCCTCGAAACAACAGCATTTTAAGTGTACTGGCCCTTTAAGAGGTGGACCCGGGAAGCTTACGGACCTTTAAAATTGGCAATACTTTAAGGTGACTGGCCTATGAAGAGGATGACCATGGAAGTGGACAGTCCTTAAAGATGCATTATTGTGTGTGGGTGGCCTTCTAAGAGACAACCCTGGGAATGGACAGACCTTTGGAAATGTCAATGTGGCTTATGAAGTGGAAAGCCACTTGAACATGTGACATGTTTTGCGGACTGGCCCTTTAAGAGGCAGACCCTAGAAGTGGACAAACCCTTGAAGAGGTGACAAATTTAGGGAATTATGTCCTTTAAGAGGTTGACCAGGGTTGTGTACAAACCCTCGAAACAACAGCATTTTAAGTGTACTGGCCCTTTAAGAGGTGGACCTGGGAAGCTTACGGACCTTTAAAATTGGCAATACTTTAAGGTGACTGGCCTATGAAGAGGATGACCATGGAAGTGGACAGTCCTTAAAGATGCATTATTGTGTGTGGGTGGCCTTCTAAGAGACAACCCTGGGAATGGACAGACCTTTGGAAATGTCAATGTGGCTTATGAAGTGGAAAGCCACTTGAACATGTGACATGTTTTGCAGACTGGCCCTTTAAGAGGCAGACCCTAGAAGTGGACAAACCCTTGAAGAGGTGGCAAATTTAGGGAATTATGTCCTTTAAGAGGTTGACCAGGGTTGTGTACAAACCCTCGAAACAACAGCATTTTAAGTGTACTGGCCCTTTAAGAGGTGGACCCGGGAAGCTTACGGACCTTTAAAATTGGCAATACTTTAAGGTGACTGGCCTATGAAGAGGATGACCATGGAAGTGGACAGTCCTTAAAGATGCATTATTGTGTGTGGGTGGCCTTCTAAGAGACAACCCTGGGAATGGACAGACCTTTGGAAATGTCAATGTGGCTTATGAAGTGGAAAGCCACTTGAACATGTGACATGTTTTGCGGACTGGCCCTTTAAGAGGCAGACCCTAGAAGTGGACAAACCCTTGAAGAGGTGACAAATTTAGGGAATTATGTCCTTTAAGAGGTTGACCAGGGTTGTGTACAAACCCTCGAAACAACAGCATTTTAAGTGTACTGGCCCTTTAAGAGGTGGACCTGGGAAGCTTACGGACCTTTAAAATTGGCAATACTTTAAGGTGACTGGCCTATGAAGAGGATGACCATGGAAGTGGACAGTCCTTAAAGATGCATTATTGTGTGTGGGTGGCCTTCTAAGAGACAACCCTGGGAATGGACAGACCTTTGGAAATGTCAATGTGGCTTATGAAGTGGAAAGCCACTTGAACATGTGACATGTTTTGCGGACTGGCCCTTTAAGAGGCAGACCCTAGAAGTGGACAAACCCTTGAAGAGGTGACAAATTTAGGGAATTATGTCCTTTAAGAGGTTGACCAGGGTTGTGTACAAACCCTCGAAACAACAGCATTTTAAGTGTACTGGCCCTTTAAGAGGTGGACCCGGGAAGCTTACGGACCTTTAAAATTGGCAATACTTTAAGGTGACTGGCCTATGAAGAGGATGACCATGGAAGTGGACAGTCCTTAAAGATGCATTATTGTGTGTGGGTGGCCTTCTAAGAGACAACCCTGGGAATAGACAGACCTTTGGAAATGTCAATGTGGCTTATGAAGTGGAAAGCCACTTGAACATGTGACATGTTTTGCGGACTGGCCCTTTAAGAGGCAGACCCTAGAAGTGGACAAACCCTTGAAGAGGTGACAAATTTAGGGAATTATGTCCTTTAAGAGGTTGACCAGGGTTGTGTACAAACCCTCGAAACAACAGCATTTTAAGTGTACTGGCCCTTTAAGAGGTGGACCTGGGAAGCTTACGGACCTTTAAAATTGGCAATACTTTAAGGTGACTGGCCTATGAAGAGGATGACCATGGAAGTGGACAGTCCTTAAAGATGCATTATTGTGTGTGGGTGGCCTTCTAAGAGACAACCCTGGGAATGGACAGACCTTTGGAAATGTCAATGTGGCTTATGAAGTGGAAAGCCACTTGAACATGTGACATGTTTTGCGGACTGGCCCTTTAAGAGGCAGACCCTAGACGTGGACAAACCCTTGAAGAGGTGACAAATTTAGGGAATTATGTCCTTTAAGAGGTTGACCAGGGTTGTGTACAAACCCTCCAAACAACAGCATTTTAAGTGTACTGGCCCTTTAAGAGGTGGACCCGGGAAGCTTACGGACCTTTAAAATTGGCAATACTTTAAGGTGACTGGCCTATGAAGAGGATGACCATGGAAGTGGACAGTCCTTAAAGATGCATTATTGTGTGTGGGTGGCCTTCTAAGAGACAACCCTGGGAATGGACAGACCTTTGGAAATGTCAATGTGGCTTATGAAGTGGAAAGCCACTTGAACATGTGACATGACGCTGGAGTGAGGACGCTGAACGGAAGTGTGAGGACGCTGAACGGAAGTGACGTCAGACGCCAGGAGTAGCGGCACGAGACGGAGGCACGGAGGCACGAGCGAGCGGGGAGCTGAAGGGGACAGCGGAGCAGCTCAGCAGCCGAAGCAGGTGCGGGGGCAGCGGCAGCTGAAGCCGAAGCAGGTGCGGGGACAGGAGTGACCAGTGGGACCGGAGCGCAGCAGCCGGCGCCAAGCGGTCACCAGGAGTTCAGCGGAGCAGCTGAGACAGGAGGGCAGAGTGAGCGGCCGCCGGGACATCGGGTGACGTCACCAGGAGGAGCGGAGGAGCTGAGTATCTACCTCTGTGTGTGTTTGTGAGTTGTGTGTCTTCTGTGTATCTGGTTAGTTGTGTCTTCTGTGTGTGTGTGTGTCTGGGGGTCTAAGTGTTTGTGAGGAGGGGGGGGAAAAAAAAAAAAAAAAAAAAAAAAAAAAAATTTTTGACTGCTTGCGCATAAGTGTCAGCGGGTAAGAGGTTGCGTGAGAGAGGCAGCGGGTGAGGGGTTGCGGCAGCGGGAGAGGGGTTGCGGCAGCGGGTGAGGGGTTGCAGCAGCGGGTCAGCAGTTGCGGCAGCGGTTGCGGCAGCGGGTCAGCGGTTGCAGCAGCGGGTCAGCGGTTGCGGCAGCGGGTCAGCGGTTGCGGCAGCGGGTCAGCGGTTGCGGCAGCGGGTCAGCGGTTGCGGCAGCGAGTCAGCGGTTGCGGCAGCGGGTCAGCGGAGTGTGAGCAAGTCTATCTTCACTACTTCCACAAGTAAATTGTAGATCCCCATTAGGATGAGCTCCATGCCTGGCAATGTCATCCAGTGTGCTACTTGTGCAATGTATGCGGTCCTTGATCAGCCGATCGAGGGTGCATACTGTTGCGCAAGATGCATGCACGTTGCAAATTTAGAAGCCCAAATTCTGGATCTAAATGGGCAACTGGCAACACTGAGAGCCATTGACATCATGGAAAGGAGTTTGGTGCTCACTGAGCAGGCACTCGCTGGGGTAGAGGCGGGGGCGAATGGTAGTACGGAAGTGCAGGGGGAGCAGGCAGTCAGCTGGGTGACAGAAAGAAGGAGGGTTAGAGGGAAGAGAACCAGGGAGGCTGGTCCTGAACTGGCACAACCCAACAAGTTTGCACGATTGGCAGATGAGGGGGATGCCATTACAGAGCCAGCACCGCTGCAGCACGACACGCCCTCTGAACGCCAGGGGGATGACTGCTCCAGTGAGACGGGGACGGGGAGCGCAGGGCAGGCTAGACAGGTTCTAGTGGTGGGGGACTCAATTATTAGGGGGACAGAGAGGGCAATCTGCCATAAAGACCGGGATCGTCGAACGGTGTGTTGTCTTCCTGGCGCTCGAGTTCGACACATCGCGGATCGGATTGACAGATTACTGGGAGGGGCTGGTGAGGATCCAGCGGTCATGGTGCACGTTGGCACCAATGAACAAATTAGAGGTCAATGGAGGGCCCTCAAAAATGATTTCAGGGACTTAGGGTCCAAGCTCAGGGCACGGACCTCCAGGGTAGTTTTCTCGGAAATACTACCTGTACCTAATGCCACACTAGAAAGGCAGCAGGATCTTAGGGAGGTAAACAAGTGGCTCCGGAGTTGGTGCAAGAAGGAGGGATTTGGGTTCCTGGAGAACTGGGCTGACTTTGCGGTCGGCTACAGGCTCTACCGTAGGGACGGGCTGCATCTAAATGGGGAGGGTGCAGCTGTGCTGGGGGAAAAGATGGCTAGAAGGCTGGAGGATTGTTTAAACTAGGGACTGGGGGGGAGGGTAAAATGAGAAATAGTGGGGTAGCCAGTGTAATTAGCGATCTGGGTCCAAGCAAAGGGAATGGGGGACGAGCAGGGGGTGGGGTTAGTACAGTTAGAACTGATAGATCAGCCAATAGTACGAATAGCAACAAAACAAATTTAAAAAACAAAAAAAATGAAATAAATTGTATGATCACGAATGCACGAAGTCTGATCGGTAAAGTGGGTGAGCTTGAAGCAAGAATGACTGATGAAAGTTATGATATAGTCGGAATTACGGAAACATGGCTTGATGATAAGTGCGATTGGGCGGTGAATTTGCAGGGGTACAATCTCTTCAGAAGAGACCGAAGGAACCAGAAAGGGGGAGGGGTATGTCTGTACGTCAAATCGAACTTGAAGCCGAGGCTACGGGAGGATATAGGGGAAGGAGACGAACAGGTGGAATCTCTGTGGGTAGAAATACAGGGAGGAAAAAATAACAAAATCCTGATAGGGGTCTTCTATAGACCACCAAAAGCAACAGAAGAAACTGAAGACTTACTACTAAGGCAGATAGAAGAGGTGTCAAAACGAAACGAAGTAATTATCATGGGGGACTTTAATTACCCAGATATAACATGGGAGAACGAAACCTGCAAATCTCACAGGGGTGATAAGTTCTTGAGAGTAATTAAAGACAATTACCTGAACCAACTTGTGCAGGAACCAACAAGAGGGAGGGCCATTCTGGACCTAGTACTAACCAACAAACCGGAACGTATAAAGGGGGTGCAGGTTGAGGGGCACTTGGGGAACAGTGACCACAATATAATCAACTTCCAGCTGTCAATCAATAGGAAGCCTTATCAGGGAGTGACAAAGAAACTAAACTTTAGTAAAGCAAAATTTGATGAGCTTAGAACTACTATCGGTAACATTAATTGGGACAACATCCTCAAAAATATCAGTACGGAGGACAAATGGGAAAAGTTCAAAAGGATCCTAATCGCCTCATGTGAGCAGTTCATTCCCTTTAAAAATAAAAGAAACTCAACTAAAAGGAAACCAATGTGGCTCGACAAGACGGTAAGAGGGGCAATAAACGAAAAAAAGAAAGCGTTCAAACTACTAAAGCAACAAGGCAGCGAAGAAGCGCTAAAATCATACAGGGAAAAAAACAAAATATGCAAAGATACGATCAAAACTGCCAAGGAGGAAGCAGAAAGACGGATCGCAAAAGAGAGCAGAAACAACCCGAAGCTATTTTTCAACTACATAAACAGCAAAAGGATTTGCAGGGAGAGCGCTGGCCCTTTAAAAAACAATGCAGGAGAAATCATTGATGATGACGAAGGGAAAGCAAATCTACTAAACAGTTTCTTCTCAAGTGTGTTCACCAAAGAAAAGGAAATGCCATACGAGATGCAGGGGAATAAAACGAACCCCTCACAAAATATCTCATACCTAACGCAGGAGGAGGTGCGGAAGCGTCTAAAGAAAACTAAAATTGATAAATCACCGGGCCCAGATGGATTACACCCAAGGATACTAAAGGAACTAAGTGACGAGATAGCTAGGCCGCTATACCTAATATTTCTAGACACTATTAAGACCGGAGTAGTACCATTGGACTGGCGCATTGCCAACGTGGTCCCAATTTACAAAAAAGGGAGCAAAAGTGAGCCTGGTAACTACAGGCCAGTAAGTCTCACTTCAGTAACGGGAAAAATTTTCGAGGGGATTCTGAGAGACGCAATCGATGAGTACCTCAAGGAGATTAAGGGAATAACTCCTCACCAACATGGATTCATGAAGGGTCGCTCATGTCAGACAAATCTGATCAGTTTCTACGATGAAGTAAGCTCTAAGCTGGACCAGGGAGAATCTATTGATCTTGTATATCTGGACTTCTCTAAAGCCTTTGACACCGTGCCTCATAATAGGCTAATATACAAAATGAGGCAGCTCGGATTGGGCGAAAACGTGTGTAAGTGGGTAAAAAATTGGCTCAACGATAGAAAGCAGAGGGTGGTAATAAATGGTTCGTACTCTGATTGGACCACAGTCGCTAGCGGGGTGCCACAGGGTTCAGTAATAGGCCCCATTCTGTTCAATATATTTATCAATGACCTGATAGAGGGGCTGCACAGCAAAATATCAATATTTGCAGATGACACAAAATTATACAATATAATTAATGCAACGGAGGACAATGTGTGGCTACAAACGGACCTGGACAAGCTGGGGGCTTGGGCAGAAAAATGGCAAATGAAGTTCAATGTTGAAAAATGTAAGACTATGCACATGGGCAGGAGGAACGGATGTCACCAATATTCACTTAATGGGGTACCACTAGGGAAAAGTGATATGGAAAAGGATCTGGGGGTACTAGTGGATAATAGACTAAACTGGAGTAACCAATGCAAGTCAGCCGCTGCAAAGGCAAATAAAGTCTTGGGGTGCATTAAAAGAGGTATAGGGGCGAAGGACGAGAACATTATCCTTCCATTATATAAGGCACTTGTCAGGCCTCACATGGAGTACTGCGTACAATTCTGGACACCGGTGCTCAGGAAAGATGTCACAGTGCTTGAGGGGGTTCAAAGAAGAGCGACTAAACTAATACATGGAATGACGGGACTGGAATACCCAGAGAGGCTGTCCAAATTGGGACTATTTACTCTAGAAAAAAGAAGGTTAAGAGGCGACCAAATAACCATGTATAAGTACATGAGGGGACAACACATGGATCTCTCCCACGATCTGTTTACACCCAGGACCACGACGGTAACAAGAGGACATCCGCTACGATTAGAGGAAAGTAGGTTTCATCACCAACACAGAAAGGGGTTCTTTACTGTAAGAGCAGTTAGACTGTGGAACTCTCTACCGGAGGAAGTGGTGATGGCAAAATCCATAGAGGAGTTTAAAAGGGGACTTGATGTCTTTCTGGAGAAGGATATTACAGGATATAAATTTTAGTTTAAGTGTCAATCCTGGTATATAGGCAGGTAGGAACTATTAGGGGTTGATCCAGGGAACAGTCTGATTGCCATTAGGGAGTCGGGAAGGAATTTTTTCCCCAAAAGGGCCAATTGACTTCTGGCCTTGGGGTTTTTTGCCTTCCTCTGGATCAACACAGTAGGATAGACAGGCTGGACTAGATGGACAATGTCTTCATTCGGCCTTACATACTATGTTACTATGTTACTATGTTACTATGTTTTGCGGACTGGCCCTTTAAGAGGCAGACCCTAGAAGTGGACAAACCCTTGAAGAGGTGACAAATTTAGGGAATTATGTCCTTTAAGAGGTTGACCAGGGTTGTGTACAAACCCTCGAAACAACAGCATTTTAAGTGTACTGGCCCTTTAAGAGGTGGACCTGGGAAGCTTACGGACCTTTAAAATTGGCAATACTTTAAGGTGACTGGCCTATGAAGAGGATGACCATGGAAGTGGACAGTCCTTAAAGATGCATTATTGTGTGTGGGTGGCCTTCTAAGAGACAACCCTGGGAATGGACAGACCTTTGGAAATGTCAATGTGGCTTATGAAGTGGAAAGCCACTTGAACATGTGACATGTTTTGCGGACTGGCCCTTTAAGAGGCAGACCCTAGAAGTGGACAAACCCTTGAAGAGGTGGCAAATTTAGGGAATTATGTCCTTTAAGAGGTTGACCAGGGTTGTGTACAAACCCTCGAAACAACAGCATTTTAAGTGTACTGGCCCTTTAAGAGGTGGACCCGGGAAGCTTACGGACCTTTAAAATTGGCAATACTTTAAGGTGACTGGCCTATGAAGAGGATGACCATGGAAGTGGACAGTCCTTAAAGATGCATTATTGTGTGTGGGTGGCCTTCTAAGAGACAACCCTGGGAATGGACAGACCTTTGGAAATGTCAATGTGGCTTATGAAGTGGAAAGCCACTTGAACATGTGACATGTTTTGCGGACTGGCCCTTTAAGAGGCAGACCCTAGAAGTGGACAAACCCTTGAAGAGGTGACAAATTTAGGGAATTATGTCCTTTAAGAGGTTGACCAGGGTTGTGTACAAACCCTCGAAACAACAGCATTTTAAGTGTACTGGCCCTTTAAGAGGTGGACCTGGGAAGCTTACGGACCTTTAAAATTGGCAATACTTTAAGGTGACTGGCCTATGAAGAGGATGACCATGGAAGTGGACAGTCCTTAAAGATGCATTATTGTGTGTGGGTGGCCTTCTAAGAGACAACCCTGGGAATGGACAGACCTTTGGAAATGTCAATGTGGCTTATGAAGTGGAAATCCACTTGAACATGTGACATGTTTTGATGACTGGCCCTTTAAGAGGCAGACCCTAGAAGTGGACAAACCCTTGAAGAGGTGACAAATTTAGGGAATTATGTCCTTTAAGAGGTTGACCAGGGTTGTGTACAAACCCTCGAAACAACAGCATTTTAAGTGTACTGGCCCTTTAAGAGGTGGACCTGGGAAGCTTACGGACCTTTAAAATTGGCAATACTTTAAGGTGACTGGCCTATGAAGAGGATGACCATGGAAGTGGACAGTCCTTAAAGATGCATTATTGTGTGTGGGTGGCCTTCTAAGAGACAACCCTGGGAATGGACAGACCTTTGGAAATGTCAATGTGGCTTATGAAGTGGAAAGCCACTTGAACATGTGACATGTTTTGCGGACTGGCCCTTTAAGAGGCAGACCCTAGAAGTGGACAAACCCTTGAAGAGGTGGCAAATTTAGGGAATTATGTCCTTTAAGAGGTTGACCAGGGTTGTGTACAAACCCTCGAAACAACAGCATTTTAAGTGTACTGGCCCTTTAAGAGGTGGACCCGGGAAGCTTACGGACCTTTAAAATTGGCAATACTTTAAGGTGACTGGCCTATGAAGAGGATGACCATGGAAGTGGACAGTCCTTAAAGATGCATTATTGTGTGTGGGTGGCCTTCTAAGAGACAACCCTGGGAATGGACAGACCTTTGGAAATGTCAATGTGGCTTATGAAGTGGAAAGCCACTTGAACATGTGACATGTTTTGCGGACTGGCCCTTTAAGAGGCAGACCCTAGAAGTGGACAAACCCTTGAAGAGGTGACAAATTTAGGGAATTATGTCCTTTAAGAGGTTGACCAGGGTTGTGTACAAACCCTCGAAACAACAGCATTTTAAGTGTACTGGCCCTTTAAGAGGTGGACCTGGGAAGCTTACGGACCTTTAAAATTGGCAATACTTTAAGGTGACTGGCCTATGAAGAGGATGACCATGGAAGTGGACAGTCCTTAAAGATGCATTATTGTGTGTGGGTGGCCTTCTAAGAGACAACCCTGGGAATGGACAGACCTTTGGAAATGTCAATGTGGCTTATGAAGTGGAAAGCCACTTGAACATGTGACATGTTTTGCGGACTGGCCCTTTAAGAGGCAGACCCTAGAAGTGGACAAACCCTTGAAGAGGTGACAAATTTAGGGAATTATGTCCTTTAAGAGGTTGACCAGGGTTGTGTACAAACCCTCGAAACAACAGCATTTTAAGTGTACTGGCCCTTTAAGAGGTGGACCCGGGAAGCTTACGGACCTTTAAAATTGGCAATACTTTAAGGTGACTGGCCTATGAAGAGGATGACCATGGAAGTGGACAGTCCTTAAAGATGCATTATTGTGTGTGGGTGGCCTTCTAAGAGACAACCCTGGGAATGGACAGACCTTTGGAAATGTCAATGTGGCTTATGAAGTGGAAAGCCACTTGAACATGTGACATGTTTTGCGGACTGGCCCTTTAAGAGGCAGACCCTAGAAGTGGACAAACCCTTGAAGAGGTGACAAATTTAGGGAATTATGTCCTTTAAGAGGTTGACCAGGGTTGTGTACAAACCCTCGAAACAACAGCATTTTAAGTGTACTGGCCCTTTAAGAGGTGGACCCGGGAAGCTTACGGACCTTTAAAATTGGCAATACTTTAAGGTGACTGGCCTATGAAGAGGATGACCATGGAAGTGGACAGTCCTTAAAGATGCATTATTGTGTGTGGGTGGCCTTCTAAGAGACAACCCTGGGAATAGACAGACCTTTGGAAATGTCAATGTGGCTTATGAAGTGGAAAGCCACTTGAACATGTGACATGTTTTGCGGACTGGCCCTTTAAGAGGCAGACCCTAGAAGTGGACAAACCCTTGAAGAGGTGACAAATTTAGGGAATTATGTCCTTTAAGAGGTTGACCAGGGTTGTGTACAAACCCTCGAAACAACAGCATTTTAAGTGTACTGGCCCTTTAAGAGGTGGACCTGGGAAGCTTACGGACCTTTAAAATTGGCAATACTTTAAGGTGACTGGCCTATGAAGAGGATGACCATGGAAGTGGACAGTCCTTAAAGATGCATTATTGTGTGTGGGTGGCCTTCTAAGAGACAACCCTGGGAATGGACAGACCTTTGGAAATGTCAATGTGGCTTATGAAGTGGAAATCCACTTGAACATGTGACATGTTTTGCGGACTGGCCCTTTAAGAGGCAGACCCTAGATGTGGACAAACCCTTGAAGAGGTGACAAATTTAGGGAATTATGTCCTTTAAGAGGTTGACCAGGGTTGTGTACAAACCCTCGAAACAACAGCATTTTAAGTGTACTGGCCCTTTAAGAGGTGGACCCGGGAAGCTTACGGACCTTTAAAATTGGCAATACTTTAAGGTGACTGGCCTATGAAGAGGATGACCATGGAAGTGGACAGTCCTTAAAGATGCATTATTGTGTGTGGGTGGCCTTCTGAGAGACAACCCTGGGAATGGACAGACCTTTGGAAATGTCAATGTGGCTTATGAAGTGGAAAGCCACTTGAACATGTGACATGTTTTGCGGACTGGCCCTTTAAGAGGCAGACCCTAGAAGTGGACAAACCCTTGAAGAGGTGACAAATTTAGGGAATTATGTCCTTTAAGAGGTTGACCAGGGTTGTGTACAAACCCTCGAAACAACAGCATTTTAAGTGTACTGGCCCTTTAAGAGGTGGACCTGGGAAGCTTACGGACCTTTAAAATTGGCAATACTTTAAGGTGACTGGCCTATGAAGAGGATGACCATGGAAGTGGACAGTCCTTAAAGATGCATTATTGTGTGTGGGTGGCCTTCTAAGAGACAACCCTGGGAATGGACAGACCTTTGGAAATGTCAATGTGGCTTATGAAGTGGAAAGCCACTTGAACATGTGACATGTTTTGCGGACTGGCCCTTTAAGAGGCAGACCCTAGAAGTGGACAAACCCTTGAAGAGGTGACAAATTTAGGGAATTATGTCCTTTAAGAGGTTGACCAGGGTTGTGTACAAACCCTCGAAACAACAGCATTTTAAGTGTACTGGCCCTTTAAGAGGTGGACCTGGGAAGCTTACGGACCTTTAAAATTGGCAATACTTTAAGGTGACTGGCCTATGAAGAGGATGACCATGGAAGTGGACAGTCCTTAAAGATGCATTAT
This sequence comes from Eleutherodactylus coqui, assembly GCF_035609145.1. NCBI lineage: Eukaryota > Metazoa > Chordata > Amphibia > Anura > Eleutherodactylidae > Eleutherodactylus > Eleutherodactylus coqui. Next base: position 42,307 of record NW_027101886.1, on the reverse strand, counting down.
TGTGTGTGGGTGGCCTTCTAAGAGACAACCCTGGGAATGGACAGACCTTTGGAAATGTCAATGTGGCTTATGAAGTGGAAAGCCACTTGAACATGTGACATGTTTTGCAGACTGGCCCTTTAAGAGGCAGACCCTAGAAGTGGACAAACCCTTGAAGAGGTGGCAAATTTAGGGAATTATGTCCTTTAAGAGGTTGACCAGGGTTGTGTACAAACCCTCGAAACAACAGCATTTTAAGTGTACTGGCCCTTTAAGAGGTGGACCCGGGAAGCTTACGGACCTTTAAAATTGGCAATACTTTAAGGTGACTGGCCTATGAAGAGGATGACCATGGAAGTGGACAGTCCTTAAAGATGCATTATTGTGTGTGGGTGGCCTTCTAAGAGACAACCCTGGGAATGGACAGACCTTTGGAAATGTCAATGTGGCTTATGAAGTGGAAAGCCACTTGAACATGTGACATGTTTTGCGGACTGGCCCTTTAAGAGGCAGACCCTAGAAGTGGACAAACCCTTGAAGAGGTGACAAATTTAGGGAATTATGTCCTTTAAGAGGTTGACCAGGGTTGTGTACAAACCCTCGAAACAACAGCATTTTAAGTGTACTGGCCCTTTAAGAGGTGGACCTGGGAAGCTTACGGACCTTTAAAATTGGCAATACTTTAAGGTGACTGGCCTATGAAGAGGATGACCATGGAAGTGGACAGTCCTTAAAGATGCATTATTGTGTGTGGGTGGCCTTCTAAGAGACAACCCTGGGAATGGACAGACCTTTGGAAATGTCAATGTGGCTTATGAAGTGGAAAGCCACTTGAACATGTGACATGTTTTGCGGACTGGCCCTTTAAGAGGCAGACCCTAGAAGTGGACAAACCCTTGAAGAGGTGACAAATTTAGGGAATTATGTCCTTTAAGAGGTTGACCAGGGTTGTGTACAAACCCTCGAAACAACAGCATTTTAAGTGTACTGGCCCTTTAAGAGGTGGACCCGGGAAGCTTACGGACCTTTAAAATTGGCAATACTTTAAGGTGACTGGCCTATGAAGAGGATGACCATGGAAGTGGACAGTCCTTAAAGATGCATTATTGTGTGTGGGTGGCCTTCTAAGAGACAACCCTGGGAATGGACAGACCTTTGGAAATGTCAATGTGGCTTATGAAGTGGAAAGCCACTTGAACATGTGACATGTTTTGCGGACTGGCCCTTTAAGAGGCAGACCCTAGAAGTGGACAAACCCTTGAAGAGGTGACAAATTTAGGGAATTATGTCCTTTAAGAGGTTGACCAGGGTTGTGTACAAACCCTCGAAACAACAGCATTTTAAGTGTACTGGCCCTTTAAGAGGTGGACCTGGGAAGCTTACGGACCTTTAAAATTGGCAATACTTTAAGGTGACTGGCCTATGAAGAGGATGACCATGGAAGTGGACAGTCCTTAAAGATGCATTATTGTGTGTGGGTGGCCTTCTAAGAGACAACCCTGGGAATGGACAGACCTTTGGAAATGTCAATGTGGCTTATGAAGTGGAAAGCCACTTGAACATGTGACATGTTTTGCGGACTGGCCCTTTAAGAGGCAGACCCTAGAAGTGGACAAACCCTTGAAGAGGTGACAAATTTAGGGAATTATGTCCTTTAAGAGGTTGACCAGGGTTGTGTACAAACCCTCGAAACAACAGCATTTTAAGTGTACTGGCCCTTTAAGAGGTGGACCCGGGAAGCTTACGGACCTTTAAAATTGGCAATACTTTAAGGTGACTGGCCTATGAAGAGGATGACCATGGAAGTGGACAGTCCTTAAAGATGCATTATTGTGTGTGGGTGGCCTTCTAAGAGACAACCCTGGGAATGGACAGACCTTTGGAAATGTCAATGTGGCTTATGAAGTGGAAAGCCACTTGAACATGTGACATGTTTTGCGGACTGGCCCTTTAAGAGGCAGACCCTAGAAGTGGACAAACCCTTGAAGAGGTGACAAATTTAGGGAATTATGTCCTTTAAGAGGTTGACCAGGGTTGTGTACAAACCCTCGAAACAACAGCATTTTAAGTGTACTGGCCCTTTAAGAGGTGGACCTGGGAAGCTTACGGACCTTTAAAATTGGCAATACTTTAAGGTGACTGGCCTATGAAGAGGATGACCATGGAAGTGGACAGTCCTTAAAGATGCATTATTGTGTGTGGGTGGCCTTCTAAGAGACAACCCTGGGAATGGACAGACCTTTGGAAATGTCAATGTGGCTTATGAAGTGGAAATCCACTTGAACATGTGACATGTTTTGATGACTGGCCCTTTAAGAGGCAGACCCTAGATGTGGACAAACCCTTGAAGAGGTGACAAATTTAGGGAATTATGTCCTTTAAGAGGTTGACCAGGGTTGTGTACAAACCCTCGAAACAACAGCATTTTAAGTGTACTGGCCCTTTAAGAGGTGGACCTGGGAAGCTTACGGACCTTTAAAATTGGCAATACTTTAAGGTGACTGGCCTATGAAGAGGATGACCATGGAAGTGGACAGTCCTTAAAGATGCATTATTGTGTGTGGGTGGCCTTCTAAGAGACAACCCTGGGAATGGACAGACCTTTGGAAATGTCAATGTGGCTTATGAAGTGGAAAGCCACTTGAACATGTGACATGTTTTGCGGACTGGCCCTTTAAGAGGCAGACCCTAGAAGTGGACAAACCCTTGAAGAGGTGACAAATTTAGGGAATTATGTCCTTTAAGAGGTTGACCAGGGTTGTGTACAAACCCTCGAAACAACAGCATTTTAAGTGTACTGGCCCTTTAAGAGGTGGACCTGGGAAGCTTACGGACCTTTAAAATTGGCAATACTTTAAGGTGACTGGCCTATGAAGAGGATGACCATGGAAGTGGACAGTCCTTAAAGATGCATTATTGTGTGTGGGTGGCCTTCTAAGAGACAACCCTGGGAATGGACAGACCTTTGGAAATGTCAATGTGGCTTATGAAGTGGAAAGCCACTTGAACATGTGACATGTTTTGCGGACTGGCCCTTTAAGAGGCAGACCCTAGAAGTGGACAAACCCTTGAAGAGGTGACAAATTTAGGGAATTATGTCCTTTAAGAGGTTGACCAGGGTTGTGTACAAACCCTCGAAACAACAGCATTTTAAGTGTACTGGCCCTTTAAGAGGTGGACCCGGGAAGCTTACGGACCTTTAAAATTGGCAATACTTTAAGGTGACTGGCCTATGAAGAGGATGACCATGGAAGTGGACAGTCCTTAAAGATGCATTATTGTGTGTGGGTGGCCTTCTAAGAGACAACCCTGGGAATGGACAGACCTTTGGAAATGTCAATGTGGCTTATGAAGTGGAAAGCCACTTGAACATGTGACATGTTTTGCGGACTGGCCCTTTAAGAGGCAGACCCTAGAAGTGGACAAACCCTTGAAGAGGTGACAAATTTAGGGAATTATGTCCTTTAAGAGGTTGACCAGGGTTGTGTACAAACCCTCGAAACAACAGCATTTTAAGTGTACTGGCCCTTTAAGAGGTGGACCCGGGAAGCTTACGGACCTTTAAAATTGGCAATACTTTAAGGTGACTGGCCTATGAAGAGGATGACCATGGAAGTGGACAGTCCTTAAAGATGCATTATTGTGTGTGGGTGGCCTTCTAAGAGACAACCCTGGGAATGGACAGACCTTTGGAAATGTCAATGTGGCTTATGAAGTGGAAAGCCACTTGAACATGTGACATGTTTTGCGGACTGGCCCTTTAAGAGGCAGACCCTAGAAGTGGACAAACCCTTGAAGAGGTGACAAATTTAGGGAATTATGTCCTTTAAGAGGTTGACCAGGGTTGTGTACAAACCCTCGAAACAACAGCATTTTAAGTGTACTGGCCCTTTAAGAGGTGGACCTGGGAAGCTTACGGACCTTTAAAATTGGCAATACTTTAAGGTGACTGGCCTATGAAGAGGATGACCATGGAAGTGGACAGTCCTTAAAGATGCATTATTGTGTGTGGGTGGCCTTCTAAGAGACAACCCTGGGAATGGACAGACCTTTGGAAATGTCAATGTGGCTTATGAAGTGGAAATCCACTTGAACATGTGACATGTTTTGATGACTGGCCCTTTAAGAGGCAGACCCTAGATGTGGACAAACCCTTGAAGAGGTGACAAATTTAGGGAATTATGTCCTTTAAGAGGTTGACCAGGGTTGTGTACAAACCCTCGAAACAACAGCATTTTAAGTGTACTGGCCCTTTAAGAGGTGGACCTGGGAAGCTTACGGACCTTTAAAATTGGCAATACTTTAAGGTGACTGGCCTATGAAGAGGATGACCATGGAAGTGGACAGTCCTTAAAGATGCATTATTGTGTGTGGGTGGCCTTCTAAGAGACAACCCTGGGAATGGACAGACCTTTGGAAATGTCAATGTGGCTTATGAAGTGGAAAGCCACTTGAACATGTGACATGTTTTGCGGACTGGCCCTTTAAGAGGCAGACCCTAGAAGTGGACAAACCCTTGAAGAGGTGGCAAATTTAGGGAATTATGTCCTTTAAGAGGTTGACCAGGGTTGTGTACAAACCCTCGAAACAACAGCATTTTAAGTGTACTGGCCCTTTAAGAGGTGGACCCGGGAAGCTTACGGACCTTTAAAATTGGCAATACTTTAAGGTGACTGGCCTATGAAGAGGATGACCATGGAAGTGGACAGTCCTTAAAGATGCATTATTGTGTGTGGGTGGCCTTCTAAGAGACAACCCTGGGAATGGACAGACCTTTGGAAATGTCAATGTGGCTTATGAAGTGGAAAGCCACTTGAACATGTGACATGTTTTGCGGACTGGCCCTTTAAGAGGCAGACCCTAGAAGTGGACAAACCCTTGAAGAGGTGACAAATTTAGGGAATTATGTCCTTTAAGAGGTTGACCAGGGTTGTGTACAAACCCTCGAAACAACAGCATTTTAAGTGTACTGGCCCTTTAAGAGGTGGACCTGGGAAGCTTACGGACCTTTAAAATTGGCAATACTTTAAGGTGACTGGCCTATGAAGAGGATGACCATGGAAGTGGACAGTCCTTAAAGATGCATTATTGTGTGTGGGTGGCCTTCTAAGAGACAACCCTGGGAATGGACAGACCTTTGGAAATGTCAATGTGGCTTATGAAGTGGAAAGCCACTTGAACATGTGACATGTTTTGCGGACTGGCCCTTTAAGAGGCAGACCCTAGAAGTGGACAAACCCTTGAAGAGGTGACAAATTTAGGGAATTATGTCCTTTAAGAGGTTGACCAGGGTTGTGTACAAACCCTCGAAACAACAGCATTTTAAGTGTACTGGCCCTTTAAGAGGTGGACCCGGGAAGCTTACGGACCTTTAAAATTGGCAATACTTTAAGGTGACTGGCCTATGAAGAGGATGACCATGGAAGTGGACAGTCCTTAAAGATGCATTATTGTGTGTGGGTGGCCTTCTAAGAGACAACCCTGGGAATGGACAGACCTTTGGAAATGTCAATGTGGCTTATGAAGTGGAAAGCCACTTGAACATGTGACATGTTTTGCGGACTGGCCCTTTAAGAGGCAGACCCTAGAAGTGGACAAACCCTTGAAGAGGTGACAAATTTAGGGAATTATGTCCTTTAAGAGGTTGACCAGGGTTGTGTACAAACCCTCGAAACAACAGCATTTTAAGTGTACTGGCCCTTTAAGAGGTGGACCCGGGAAGCTTACGGACCTTTAAAATTGGCAATACTTTAAGGTGACTGGCCTATGAAGAGGATGACCATGGAAGTGGACAGTCCTTAAAGATGCATTATTGTGTGTGGGTGGCCTTCTAAGAGACAACCCTGGGAATAGACAGACCTTTGGAAATGTCAATGTGGCTTATGAAGTGGAAAGCCACTTGAACATGTGACATGTTTTGCGGACTGGCCCTTTAAGAGGCAGACCCTAGAAGTGGACAAACCCTTGAAGAGGTGACAAATTTAGGGAATTATGTCCTTTAAGAGGTTGACCAGGGTTGTGTACAAACCCTCGAAACAACAGCATTTTAAGTGTACTGGCCCTTTAAGAGGTGGACCTGGGAAGCTTACGGACCTTTAAAATTGGCAATACTTTAAGGTGACTGGCCTATGAAGAGGATGACCATGGAAGTGGACAGTCCTTAAAGATGCATTATTGTGTGTGGGTGGCCTTCTAAGAGACAACCCTGGGAATGGACAGACCTTTGGAAATGTCAATGTGGCTTATGAAGTGGAAATCCACTTGAACATGTGACATGTTTTGCGGACTGGCCCTTTAAGAGGCAGACCCTAGATGTGGACAAACCCTTGAAGAGGTGACAAATTTAGGGAATTATGTCCTTTAAGAGGTTGACCAGGGTTGTGTACAAACCCTCGAAACAACAGCATTTTAAGTGTACTGGCCCTTTAAGAGGTGGACCCGGGAAGCTTACGGACCTTTAAAATTGGCAATACTTTAAGGTGACTGGCCTATGAAGAGGATGACCATGGAAGTGGACAGTCCTTAAAGATGCATTATTGTGTGTGGGTGGCCTTCTGAGAGACAACCCTGGGAATGGACAGACCTTTGGAAATGTCAATGTGGCTTATGAAGTGGAAAGCCACTTGAACATGTGACATGTTTTGCGGACTGGCCCTTTAAGAGGCAGACCCTAGAAGTGGACAAACCCTTGAAGAGGTGACAAATTTAGGGAATTATGTCCTTTAAGAGGTTGACCAGGGTTGTGTACAAACCCTCGAAACAACAGCATTTTAAGTATACTGGCCCTTTAAGAGGTGGACCTGGGAAGCTTACGGACCTTTAAAATTGGCAATACTTTAAGGTGACTGGCCTATGAAGAGGATGACCATGGAAGTGGACAGTCCTTAAAGATGCATTATTGTGTGTGGGTGGCCTTCTAAGAGACAACCCTGGGAATGGACAGACCTTTGGAAATGTCAATGTGGCTTATGAAGTGGAAAGCCACTTGAACATGTGACATGTTTTGCGGACTGGCCCTTTAAGAGGCAGACCCTAGAAGTGGACAAACCCTTGAAGAGGTGACAAATTTAGGGAATTATGTCCTTTAAGAGGTTGACCAGGGTTGTGTACAAACCCTCGAAACAACAGCATTTTAAGTGTACTGGCCCTTTAAGAGGTGGACCTGGGAAGCTTACGGACCTTTAAAATTGGCAATACTTTAAGGTGACTGGCCTATGAAGAGGATGACCATGGAAGTGGACAGTCCTTAAAGATGCATTATTGTGTGTGGGTGGCCTTCTAAGAGACAACCCTGGGAATGGACAGACCTTTGGAAATGTCAATGTGGCTTATGAAGTGGAAAGCCACTTGAACATGTGACATGTTTTGCAGACTGGCCCTTTAAGAGGCAGACCCTAGAAGTGGACAAACCCTTGAAGAGGTGGCAAATTTAGGGAATTATGTCCTTTAAGAGGTTGACCAGGGTTGTGTACAAACCCTCGAAACAACAGCATTTTAAGTGTACTGGCCCTTTAAGAGGTGGACCCGGGAAGCTTACGGACCTTTAAAATTGGCAATACTTTAAGGTGACTGGCCTATGAAGAGGATGACCATGGAAGTGGACAGTCCTTAAAGATGCATTATTGTGTGTGGGTGGCCTTCTAAGAGACAACCCTGGGAATGGACAGACCTTTGGAAATGTCAATGTGGCTTATGAAGTGGAAAGCCACTTGAACATGTGACATGTTTTGCGGACTGGCCCTTTAAGAGGCAGACCCTAGAAGTGGACAAACCCTTGAAGAGGTGACAAATTTAGGGAATTATGTCCTTTAAGAGGTTGACCAGGGTTGTGTACAAACCCTCGAAACAACAGCATTTTAAGTGTACTGGCCCTTTAAGAGGTGGACCCGGGAAGCTTACGGACCTTTAAAATTGGCAATACTTTAAGGTGACTGGCCTATGAAGAGGATGACCATGGAAGTGGACAGTCCTTAAAGATGCATTATTGTGTGTGGGTGGCCTTCTAAGAGACAACCCTGGGAATGGACAGACCTTTGGAAATGTCAATGTGGCTTATGAAGTGGAAAGCCACTTGAACATGTGACATGTTTTGCGGACTGGCCCTTTAAGAGGCAGACCCTAGAAGTGGACAAACCCTTGAAGAGGTGACAAATTTAGGGAATTATGTCCTTTAAGAGGTTGACCAGGGTTGTGTACAAACCCTCGAAACAACAGCATTTTAAGTGTACTGGCCCTTTAAGAGGTGGACCTGGGAAGCTTACGGACCTTTAAAATTGGCAATACTTTAAGGTGACTGGCCTATGAAGAGGATGACCATGGAAGTGGACAGTCCTTAAAGATGCATTATTGTGTGTGGGTGGCCTTCTAAGAGACAACCCTGGGAATGGACAGACCTTTGGAAATGTCAATGTGGCTTATGAAGTGGAAAGCCACTTGAACATGTGACATGTTTTGCGGACTGGCCCTTTAAGAGGCAGACCCTAGAAGTGGACAAACCCTTGAAGAGGTGACAAATTTAGGGAATTATGTCCTTTAAGAGGTTGACCAGGGTTGTGTACAAACCCTCGAAACAACAGCATTTTAAGTGTACTGGCCCTTTAAGAGGTGGACCTGGGAAGCTTACGGACCTTTAAAATTGGCAATACTTTAAGGTGACTGGCCTATGAAGAGGATGACCATGGAAGTGGACAGTCCTTAAAGATGCATTATTGTGTGTGGGTGGCCTTCTAAGAGACAACCCTGGGAATGGACAGACCTTTGGAAATGTCAATGTGGCTTTATGAAGTGGAAAGCCACTTGAACATGTGACATGTTTGCGGACTGGCCCTTTAAGAGGCAGACCCTAGAAGTGGACAAACCCTTGAAGAGGTGACAAATTTAGGGAATTATGTCCTTTAAGAGGTTGACCAGGGTTGTGTACAAACCCTCGAAACAACAGCATTTTAAGTGTACTGGCCCTTTAAGAGGTGGACCTGGGAAGCTTACGGACCTTTAAAATTGGCAATACTTTAAGGTGACTGGCCTATGAAGAGGATGACCATGGAAGTGGACAGTCCTTAAAGATGCATTATTGTGTGTGGGTGGCCTTCTAAGAGACAACCCTGGGAATGGACAGACCTTTGGAAATGTCAATGTGGCTTATGAAGTGGAAAGCCACTTGAACATGTGACATGTTTTGCGGACTGGCCCTTTAAGAGGCAGACCCTAGAAGTGGACAAACCCTTGAAGAGGTGACAAATTTAGGGAATTATGTCCTTTAAGAGGTTGACCAGGGTTGTGTACAAACCCTCGAAACAACAGCATTTTAAGTGTACTGGCCCTTTAAGAGGTGGACCCGGGAAGCTTACGGACCTTTAAAATTGGCAATACTTTAAGGTGACTGGCCTATGAAGAGGATGACCATGGAAGTGGACAGTCCTTAAAGATGCATTATTGTGTGTGGGTGGCCTTCTAAGAGACAACCCTGGGAATGGACAGACCTTTGGAAATGTCAATGTGGCTTATGAAGTGGAAATCCACTTGAACATGTGACATGTTTTGATGACTGGCCCTTTAAGAGGCAGACCCTAGATGTGGACAAACCCTTGAAGAGGTGACAAATTTAGGGAATTATGTCCTTTAAGAGGTTGACCAGGGTTGTGTACAAACCCTCGAAACAACAGCATTTTAAGTGTACTGGCCCTTTAAGAGGTGGACCCGGGAAGCTTACGGACCTTTAAAATTGGCAATACTTTAAGGTGACTGGCCTATGAAGAGGATGACCATGGAAGTGGACAGTCCTTAAAGATGCATTATTGTGTGTGGGTGGCCTTCTAAGAGACAACCCTGGGAATGGACAGACCTTTGGAAATGTCAATGTGGCTTATGAAGTGGAAAGCCACTTGAACATGTGACATGTTTTGCGGACTGGCCCTTTAAGAGGCAGACCCTAGAAGTGGACAAACCCTTGAAGAGGTGACAAATTTAGGGAATTATGTCCTTTAAGAGGTTGACCAGGGTTGTGTACAAACCCTCGAAACAACAGCATTTTAAGTGTACTGGCCCTTTAAGAGGTGGACCTGGGAAGCTTACGGACCTTTAAAATTGGCAATACTTTAAGGTGACTGGCCTATGAAGAGGATGACCATGGAAGTGGACAGTCCTTAAAGATGCATTATTGTGTGTGGGTGGCCTTCTAAGAGACAACCCTGGGAATGGACAGACCTTTGGAAATGTCAATGTGGCTTATGAAGTGGAAAGCCACTTGAACATGTGACATGTTTTGCGGACTGGCCCTTTAAGAGGCAGACCCTAGAAGTGGACAAACCCTTGAAGAGGTGACAAATTTAGGGAATTATGTCCTTTAAGAGGTTGACCAGGGTTGTGTACAAACCCTCGAAACAACAGCATTTTAAGTGTACTGGCCCTTTAAGAGGTGGACCCGGGAAGCTTACGGACCTTTAAAATTGGCAATACTTTAAGGTGACTGGCCTATGAAGAGGATGACCATGGAAGTGGACAGTCCTTAAAGATGCATTATTGTGTGTGGGTGGCCTTCTAAGAGACAACCCTGGGAATGGACAGACCTTTGGAAATGTCAATGTGGCTTATGAAGTGGAAAGCCACTTGAACATGTGACATGTTTTGCGGACTGGCCCTTTAAGAGGCAGACCCTAGAAGTGGACAAACCCTTGAAGAGGTGACAAATTTAGGGAATTATGTCCTTTAAGAGGTTGACCAGGGTTGTGTACAAACCCTCGAAACAACAGCATTTTAAGTGTACTGGCCCTTTAAGAGGTGGACCCGGGAAGCTTACGGACCTTTAAAATTGGCAATACTTTAAGGTGACTGGCCTATGAAGAGGATGACCATGGAAGTGGACAGTCCTTAAAGATGCATTATTGTGTGTGGGTGGCCTTCTAAGAGACAACCCTGGGAATGGACAGACCTTTGGAAATGTCAATGTGGCTTATGAAGTGGAAAGCCACTTGAACATGTGACATGTTTTGCGGACTGGCCCTTTAAGAGGCAGACCCTAGAAGTGGACAAACCCTTGAAGAGGTGACAAATTTAGGGAATTATGTCCTTTAAGAGGTTGACCAGGGTTGTGTACAAACCCTCGAAACAACAGCATTTTAAGTGTACTGGCCCTTTAAGAGGTGGACCCGGGAAGCTTACGGACCTTTAAAATTGGCAATACTTTAAGGTGACTGGCCTATGAAGAGGATGACCATGGAAGTGGACAGTCCTTAAAGATGCATTATTGTGTGTGGGTGGCCTTCTAAGAGACAACCCTGGGAATGGACAGACCTTTGGAAATGTCAATGTGGCTTATGAAGTGGAAAGCCACTTGAACATGTGACATGTTTTGCGGACTGGCCCTTTAAGAGGCAGACCCTAGAAGTGGACAAACCCTTGAAGAGGTGACAAATTTAGGGAATTATGTCCTTTAAGAGGTTGACCAGGGTTGTGTACAAACCCTCGAAACAACAGCATTTTAAGTGTACTGGCCCTTTAAGAGGTGGACCTGGGAAGCTTACGGACCTTTAAAATTGGCAATACTTTAAGGTGACTGGCCTATGAAGAGGATGACCATGGAAGTGGACAGTCCTTAAAGATGCATTATTGTGTGTGGGTGGCCTTCTAAGAGACAACCCTGGGAATGGACAGACCTTTGGAAATGTCAATGTGGCTTATGAAGTGGAAAGCCACTTGAACATGTGACATGTTTTGCGGACTGGCCCTTTAAGAGGCAGACCCTAGAAGTGGACAAACCCTTGAAGAGGTGACAAATTTAGGGAATTATGTCCTTTAAGAGGTTGACCAGGGTTGTGTACAAACCCTCGAAACAACAGCATTTTAAGTGTACTGGCCCTTTAAGAGGTGGACCTGGGAAGCTTACGGACCTTTAAAATTGGCAATACTTTAAGGTGACTGGCCTATGAAGAGGATGACCATGGAAGTGGACAGTCCTTAAAGATGCATTATTGTGTGTGGGTGGCCTTCTAAGAGACAACCCTGGGAATGGACAGACCTTTGGAAATGTCAATGTGGCTTATGAAGTGGAAAGCCACTTGAACATGTGACATGTTTTGCGGACTGGCCCTTTAAGAGGCAGACCCTAGAAGTGGACAAACCCTTGAAGAGGTGACAAATTTAGGGAATTATGTCCTTTAAGAGGTTGACCAGGGTTGTGTACAAACCCTCGAAACAACAGCATTTTAAGTGTACTGGCCCTTTAAGAGGTGGACCCGGGAAGCTTACGGACCTTTAAAATTGGCAATACTTTAAGGTGACTGGCCTATGAAGAGGATGACCATGGAAGTGGACAGTCCTTAAAGATGCATTATTGTGTGTGGGTGGCCTTCTAAGAGACAACCCTGGGAATGGACAGACCTTTGGAAATGTCAATGTGGCTTATGAAGTGGAAATCCACTTGAACATGTGACATGTTTTGATGACTGGCCCTTTAAGAGGCAGACCCTAGATGTGGACAAACCCTTGAAGAGGTGACAAATTTAGGGAATTATGTCCTTTAAGAGGTTGACCAGGGTTGTGTACAAACCCTCGAAACAACAGCATTTTAAGTGTACTGGCCCTTTAAGAGGTGGACCCGGGAAGCTTACGGACCTTTAAAATTGGCAATACTTTAAGGTGACTGGCCTATGAAGAGGATGACCATGGAAGTGGACAGTCCTTAAAGATGCATTATTGTGTGTGGGTGGCCTTCTAAGAGACAACCCTGGGAATGGACAGACCTTTGGAAATGTCAATGTGGCTTATGAAGTGGAAAGCCACTTGAACATGTGACATGTTTTGCGGACTGGCCCTTTAAGAGGCAGACCCTAGAAGTGGACAAACCCTTGAAGAGGTGACAAATTTAGGGAATTATGTCCTTTAAGAGGTTGACCAGGGTTGTGTACAAACCCTCGAAACAACAGCATTTTAAGTGTACTGGCCCTTTAAGAGGTGGACCTGGGAAGCTTACGGACCTTTAAAATTGGCAATACTTTAAGGTGACTGGCCTATGAAGAGGATGACCATGGAAGTGGACAGTCCTTAAAGATGCATTATTGTGTGTGGGTGGCCTTCTAAGAGACAACCCTGGGAATGGACAGACCTTTGGAAATGTCAATGTGGCTTATGAAGTGGAAAGCCACTTGAACATGTGACATGTTTTGCGGACTGGCCCTTTAAGAGGCAGACCCTAGAAGTGGACAAACCCTTGAAGAGGTGACAAATTTAGGGAATTATGTCCTTTAAGAGGTTGACCAGGGTTGTGTACAAACCCTCGAAACAACAGCATTTTAAGTGTACTGGCCCTTTAAGAGGTGGACCCGGGAAGCTTACGGACCTTTAAAATTGGCAATACTTTAAGGTGACTGGCCTATGAAGAGGATGACCATGGAAGTGGACAGTCCTTAAAGATGCATTATTGTGTGTGGGTGGCCTTCTAAGAGACAACCCTGGGAATGGACAGACCTTTGGAAATGTCAATGTGGCTTATGAAGTGGAAAGCCACTTGAACATGTGACATGTTTTGCGGACTGGCCCTTTAAGAGGCAGACCCTAGAAGTGGACAAACCCTTGAAGAGGTGACAAATTTAGGGAATTATGTCCTTTAAGAGGTTGACCAGGGTTGTGTACAAACCCTCGAAACAACAGCATTTTAAGTGTACTGGCCCTTTAAGAGGTGGACCCGGGAAGCTTACGGACCTTTAAAATTGGCAATACTTTAAGGTGACTGGCCTATGAAGAGGATGACCATGGAAGTGGACAGTCCTTAAAGATGCATTATTGTGTGTGGGTGGCCTTCTAAGAGACAACCCTGGGAATGGACAGACCTTTGGAAATGTCAATGTGGCTTATGAAGTGGAAAGCCACTTGAACATGTGACATGTTTTGCGGACTGGCCCTTTAAGAGGCAGACCCTAGAAGTGGACAAACCCTTGAAGAGGTGACAAATTTAGGGAATTATGTCCTTTAAGAGGTTGACCAGGGTTGTGTACAAACCCTCGAAACAACAGCATTTTAAGTGTACTGGCCCTTTAAGAGGTGGACCTGGGAAGCTTACGGACCTTTAAAATTGGCAATACTTTAAGGTGACTGGCCTATGAAGAGGATGACCATGGAAGTGGACAGTCCTTAAAGATGCATTATTGTGTGTGGGTGGCCTTCTAAGAGACAACCCTGGGAATGGACAGACCTTTGGAAATGTCAATGTGGCTTATGAAGTGGAAAGCCACTTGAACATGTGACATGTTTTGCGGACTGGCCCTTTAAGAGGCAGACCCTAGAAGTGGACAAACCCTTGAAGAGGTGACAAATTTAGGGAATTATGTCCTTTAAGAGGTTGACCAGGGTTGTGTACAAACCCTCGAAACAACAGCATTTTAAGTGTACTGGCCCTTTAAGAGGTGGACCTGGGAAGCTTACGGACCTTTAAAATTGGCAATACTTTAAGGTGACTGGCCTATGAAGAGGATGACCATGGAAGTGGACAGTCCTTAAAGATGCATTATTGTGTGTGGGTGGCCTTCTAAGAGACAACCCTGGGAATGGACAGACCTTTGGAAATGTCAATGTGGCTTATGAAGTGGAAATCCACTTGAACATGTGACATGTTTTGCGGACTGGCCCTTTAAGAGGCAGACCCTAGATGTGGACAAACCCTTGAAGAGGTGACAAATTTAGGGAATTATGTCCTTTAAGAGGTTGACCAGGTTTGTGTACAAACCCTCGAAACAACAGCATTTTAAGTGTACTGGCCCTTTAAGAGGTGGACCTGGGAAGCTTACGGACCTTTAAAATTGGCAATACTTTAAGGTGACTGGCCTATGAAGAGGATGACCATGGAAGTGGATAGTCCTTAAAGATGCATTATTGTGTGTGGGTGGCCTTCTAAGAGACAACCCTGGGAATGGACAGACCTTTGGAAATGTCAATGTGGCTTATGAAGTGGAAAGCCACTTGAACATGCGACATGTTTTGCGGACTGGCCCTTTAAGAGGCAGACCCTAGAAGTGGACAAACCCTTGAAGAGGTGACAAATTTAGGGAATTATGTCCTTTAAGAGGTTGACCAGGGTTGTGTACAAACCCTCGAAACAACAGCATTTTAAGTGTACTGGCCCTTTAAGAGGTGGACCTGGGAAGCTTACGGACCTTTAAAATTGGCAATACTTTAAGGTGACTGGCCTATGAAGAGGATGACCATGGAAGTGGACAGTCCTTAAAGATGCATTATTGTGTGTGGGTGGCCTTCTAAGAGACAACCCTGGGAATGGACAGACCTTTGGAAATGTCAATGTGGCTTATGAAGTGGAAAGCCACTTGAACATGTGACATGTTTTGCGGACTGGCCCTTTAAGAGGCAGACCCTAGAAGTGGACAAACCCTTGAAGAGGTGACAAATTTAGGGAATTATGTCCTTTAAGAGGTTGACCAGGGTTGTGTACAAACCCTCGAAACAACAGCATTTTAAGTGTACTGGCCCTTTAAGAGGTGGACCTGGGAAGCTTACGGACCTTTAAAATTGGCAATACTTTAAGGAGACTGGCCTATGAAGAGGATGACCATGGAAGTGGACAGTCCTTAAAGATGCATTATTGTGTGTGGGTGGCCTTCTAAGAGACAACCCTGGGAATGGACAGACCTTTGGAAATGTCAATGTGGCTTATGAAGTGGAAATCCACTTGAACATGTGACATGTTTTGATGACTGGCCCTTTAAGAGGCAGACCCTAGATGTGGACAAACCCTTGAAGAGGTGACAAATTTAGGGAATTATGTCCTTTAAGAGGTTGACCAGGGTTGTGTACAAACCCTCGAAACAACAGCATTTTAAGTGTACTGGCCCTTTAAGAGGTGGACCCGGGAAGCTTACGGACCTTTAAAATTGGCAATACTTTAAGGTGACTGGCCTATGAAGAGGATGACCATGGAAGTGGACAGTCCTTAAAGATGCATTATTGTGTGTGGGTGGCCTTCTAAGAGACAACCCTGGGAATGGACAGACCTTTGGAAATGTCAATGTGGCTTATGAATTGGAAAGCCACTTGAACATGTGACATGTTTTGCAGACTGGCCCTTTAAGAGGCAGACCCTAGAAGTGGACAAACCCTTGAAGAGGTGGCAAATTTAGGGAATTATGTCCTTTAAGAGGTTGACCAGGGTTGTGTACAAACCCTCTCAAACAACAGCATTTTAAGTGTACTGGCCCTTTAAGAGGTGGACCCGGGAAGCTTACGGACCTTTAAAATTGGCAATACTTTAAGGTGACTGGCCTATGAAGAGGATGACCATGGAAGTGGACAGTCCTTAAAGATGCATTATTGTGTGTGGGTGGCCTTCTAAGAGACAACCCTGGGAATGGACAGACCTTTGGAAATGTCAATGTGGCTTATGAAGTGGAAAGCCACTTGAACATGTGACATGTTTTGCGGACTGGCCCTTTAAGAGGCAGACCCTAGAAGTGGACAAACCCTTGAAGAGGTGACAAATTTAGGGAATTATGTCCTTTAAGAGGTTGACCAGGGTTGTGTACAAACCCTCGAAACAACAGCATTTTAAGTGTACTGGCCCTTTAAGAGGTGGACCTGGGAAGCTTACGGACCTTTAAAATTGGCAATACTTTAAGGTGACTGGCCTATGAAAAGGATGACCATGGAAGTGGACAGTCCTTAAAGATGCATTATTGTGTGTGGGTGGCCTTCTAAGAGACAACCCTGGGAATGGACAGACCTTTGGAAATGTCAATGTGGCTTATGAAGTGGAAAGCCACTTGAACATGTGACATGTTTTGCGGACTGGCCCTTTAAGAGGCAGACCCTAGAAGTGGACAAACCCTTGAAGAGGTGACAAATTTAGGGAATTATGTCCTTTAAGAGGTTGACCAGGGTTGTGTACAAACCCTCGAAACAACAGCATTTTAAGTGTACTGGCCCTTTAAGAGGTGGACCCGGGAAGCTTACGGACCTTTAAAATTGGCAATACTTTAAGGTGACTGGCCTATGAAGAGGATGACCATGGAAGTGGACAGTCCTTAAAGATGCATTATTGTGTGTGGGTGGCCTTCTAAGAGACAACCCTGGGAATGGACAGACCTTTGGAAATGTCAATGTGGCTTATGAAGTGGAAAGCCACTTGAACATGTGACATGTTTTGCGGACTGGCCCTTTAAGAGGCAGACCCTAGAAGTGGACAAACCCTTGAAGAGGTGACAAATTTAGGGAATTATGTCCTTTAAGAGGTTGACCAGGGTTGTGTACAAACCCTCCAAACAACAGCATTTTAAGTGTACTGGCCCTTTAAGAGGTGGACCCGGGAAGCTTACGGACCTTTAAAATTGGCAATACTTTAAGGTGACTGGCCTATGAAGAGGATGACCATGGAAGTGGACAGTCCTTAAAGATGCATTATTGTGTGTGGGTGGCCTTCTAAGAGACAACCCTGGGAATGGACAGACCTTTGGAAATGTCAATGTGGCTTATGAAGTGGAAAGCCACTTGAACATGTGACATGTTTTGCGGACTGGCCCTTTAAGAGGCAGACCCTAGAAGTGGACAAACCCTTGAAGAGGTGACAAATTTAGGGAATTATGTCCTTTAAGAGGTTGACCAGGGTTGTGTACAAACCCTCGAAACAACAGCATTTTAAGTGTACTGGCCCTTTAAGAGGTGGACCTGGGAAGCTTACGGACCTTTAAAATTGGCAATACTTTAAGGTGACTGGCCTATGAAGAGGATGACCATGGAAGTGGACAGTCCTTAAAGATGCATTATTGTGTGTGGGTGGCCTTCTAAGAGACAACCCTGGGAATGGACAGACCTTTGGAAATGTCAATGTGGCTTATGAAGTGGAAAGCCACTTGAACATGTGACATGTTTTGCGGACTGGCCCTTTAAGAGGCAGACCCTAGAAGTGGACAAACCCTTGAAGAGGTGACAAATTTAGGGAATTATGTCCTTTAAGAGGTTGACCAGGGTTGTGTACAAACCCTCGAAACAACAGCATTTTAAGTGTACTGGCCCTTTAAGAGGTGGACCCGGGAAGCTTACGGACCTTTAAAATTGGCAATACTTTAAGGTGACTGGCCTATGAAGAGGATGACCATGGAAGTGGACAGTCCTTAAAGATGCATTATTGTGTGTGGGTGGCCTTCTAAGAGACAACCCTGGGAATGGACAGACCTTTGGAAATGTCAATGTGGCTTATGAAGTGGAAATCCACTTGAACATGTGACATGTTTTGATGACTGGCCCTTTAAGAGGCAGACCCTAGATGTGGACAAACCCTTGAAGAGGTGACAAATTTAGGGAATTATGTCCTTTAAGAGGTTGACCAGGGTTGTGTACAAACCCTCGAAACAACAGCATTTTAAGTGTACTGGCCCTTTAAGAGGTGGACCCGGGAAGCTTACGGACCTTTAAAATTGGCAATACTTTAAGGTGACTGGCCTATGAAGAGGATGACCATGGAAGTGGACAGTCCTTAAAGATGCATTATTGTGTGTGGGTGGCCTTCTAAGAGACAACCCTGGGAATGGACAGACCTTTGGAAATGTCAATGTGGCTTATGAAGTGGAAAGCCACTTGAACATGTGACATGTTTTGCGGACTGGCCCTTTAAGAGGCAGACCCTAGAAGTGGACAAACCCTTGAAGAGGTGACAAATTTAGGGAATTATGTCCTTTAAGAGGTTGACCAGGGTTGTGTACAAACCCTCGAAACAACAGCATTTTAAGTGTACTGGCCCTTTAAGAGGTGGACCTGGGAAGCTTACGGACCTTTAAAATTGGCAATACTTTAAGGTGACTGGCCTATGAAGAGGATGACCATGGAAGTGGACAGTCCTTAAAGATGCATTATTGTGTGTGGGTGGCCTTCTAAGAGACAACCCTGGGAATGGACAGACCTTTGGAAATGTCAATGTGGCTTATGAAGTGGAAAGCCACTTGAACATGTGACATGTTTTGCGGACTGGCCCTTTAAGAGGCAGACCCTAGAAGTGGACAAACCCTTGAAGAGGTGACAAATTTAGGGAATTATGTCCTTTAAGAGGTTGACCAGGGTTGTGTACAAACCCTCGAAACAACAGCATTTTAAGTGTACTGGCCCTTTAAGAGGTGGACCCGGGAAGCTTACGGACCTTTAAAATTGGCAATACTTTAAGGTGACTGGCCTATGAAGAGGATGACCATGGAAGTGGACAGTCCTTAAAGATGCATTATTGTGTGTGGGTGGCCTTCTAAGAGACAACCCTGGGAATGGACAGACCTTTGGAAATGTCAATGTGGCTTATGAAGTGGAAAGCCACTTGAACATGTGACATGTTTTGCGGACTGGCCCTTTAAGAGGCAGACCCTAGAAGTGGACAAACCCTTGAAGAGGTGACAAATTTAGGGAATTATGTCCTTTAAGAGGTTGACCAGGGTTGTGTACAAACCCTCGAAACAACAGCATTTTAAGTGTACTGGCCCTTTAAGAGGTGGACCCGGGAAGCTTACGGACCTTTAAAATTGGCAATACTTTAAGGTGACTGGCCTATGAAGAGGATGACCATGGAAGTGGACAGTCCTTAAAGATGCATTATTGTGTGTGGGTGGCCTTCTAAGAGACAACCCTGGGAATGGACAGACCTTTGGAAATGTCAATGTGGCTTATGAAGTGGAAAGCCACTTGAACATGTGACATGTTTTGCGGACTGGCCCTTTAAGAGGCAGACCCTAGAAGTGGACAAACCCTTGAAGAGGTGACAAATTTAGGGAATTATGTCCTTTAAGAGGTTGACCAGGGTTGTGTACAAACCCTCGAAACAACAGCATTTTAAGTGTACTGGCCCTTTAAGAGGTGGACCTGGGAAGCTTACGGACCTTTAAAATTGGCAATACTTTAAGGTGACTGGCCTATGAAGAGGATGACCATGGAAGTGGACAGTCCTTAAAGATGCATTATTGTGTGTGGGTGGCCTTCTAAGAGACAACCCTGGGAATGGACAGACCTTTGGAAATGTCAATGTGGCTTATGAAGTGGAAAGCCACTTGAACATGTGACATGTTTTGCGGACTGGCCCTTTAAGAGGCAGACCCTAGAAGTGGACAAACCCTTGAAGAGGTGACAAATTTAGGGAATTATGTCCTTTAAGAGGTTGACCAGGGTTGTGTACAAACCCTCGAAACAACAGCATTTTAAGTGTACTGGCCCTTTAAGAGGTGGACCTGGGAAGCTTACGGACCTTTAAAATTGGCAATACTTTAAGGTGACTGGCCTATGAAGAGGATGACCATGGAAGTGGACAGTCCTTAAAGATGCATTATTGTGTGTGGGTGGCCTTCTAAGAGACAACCCTGGGAATGGACAGACCTTTGGAAATGTCAATGTGGCTTATGAAGTGGAAATCCACTTGAACATGTGACATGTTTTGCGGACTGGCCCTTTAAGAGGCAGACCCTAGATGTGGACAAACCCTTGAAGAGGTGACAAATTTAGGGAATTATGTCCTTTAAGAGGTTGACCAGGTTTGTGTACAAACCCTCGAAACAACAGCATTTTAAGTGTACTGGCCCTTTAAGAGGTGGACCTGGGAAGCTTACGGACCTTTAAAATTGGCAATACTTTAAGGTGACTGGCCTATGAAGAGGATGACCATGGAAGTGGATAGTCCTTAAAGATGCATTATTGTGTGTGGGTGGCCTTCTAAGAGACAACCCTGGGAATGGACAGACCTTTGGAAATGTCAATGTGGCTTATGAAGTGGAAAGCCACTTGAACATGCGACATGTTTTGCGGACTGGCCCTTTAAGAGGCAGACCCTAGAAGTGGACAAACCCTTGAAGAGGTGACAAATTTAGGGAATTATGTCCTTTAAGAGGTTGACCAGGGTTGTGTACAAACCCTCGAAACAACAGCATTTTAAGTGTACTGGCCCTTTAAGAGGTGGACCTGGGAAGCTTACGGACCTTTAAAATTGGCAATACTTTAAGGTGACTGGCCTATGAAGAGGATGACCATGGAAGTGGACAGTCCTTAAAGATGCATTATTGTGTGTGGGTGGCCTTCTAAGAGACAACCCTGGGAATGGACAGACCTTTGGAAATGTCAATGTGGCTTATGAAGTGGAAAGCCACTTGAACATGTGACATGTTTTGCGGACTGGCCCTTTAAGAGGCAGACCCTAGAAGTGGACAAACCCTTGAAGAGGTGACAAATTTAGGGAATTATGTCCTTTAAGAGGTTGACCAGGGTTGTGTACAAACCCTCGAAACAACAGCATTTTAAGTGTACTGGCCCTTTAAGAGGTGGACCTGGGAAGCTTACGGACCTTTAAAATTGGCAATACTTTAAGGAGACTGGCCTATGAAGAGGATGACCATGGAAGTGGACAGTCCTTAAAGATGCATTATTGTGTGTGGGTGGCCTTCTAAGAGACAACCCTGGGAATGGACAGACCTTTGGAAATGTCAATGTGGCTTATGAAGTGGAAATCCACTTGAACATGTGACATGTTTTGATGACTGGCCCTTTAAGAGGCAGACCCTAGATGTGGACAAACCCTTGAAGAGGTGACAAATTTAGGGAATTATGTCCTTTAAGAGGTTGACCAGGGTTGTGTACAAACCCTCGAAACAACAGCATTTTAAGTGTACTGGCCCTTTAAGAGGTGGACCCGGGAAGCTTACGGACCTTTAAAATTGGCAATACTTTAAGGTGACTGGCCTATGAAGAGGATGACCATGGAAGTGGACAGTCCTTAAAGATGCATTATTGTGTGTGGGTGGCCTTCTAAGAGACAACCCTGGGAATGGACAGACCTTTGGAAATGTCAATGTGGCTTATGAATTGGAAAGCCACTTGAACATGTGACATGTTTTGCAGACTGGCCCTTTAAGAGGCAGACCCTAGAAGTGGACAAACCCTTGAAGAGGTGGCAAATTTAGGGAATTATGTCCTTTAAGAGGTTGACCAGGGTTGTGTACAAACCCTCTCAAACAACAGCATTTTAAGTGTACTGGCCCTTTAAGAGGTGGACCCGGGAAGCTTACGGACCTTTAAAATTGGCAATACTTTAAGGTGACTGGCCTATGAAGAGGATGACCATGGAAGTGGACAGTCCTTAAAGATGCATTATTGTGTGTGGGTGGCCTTCTAAGAGACAACCCTGGGAATGGACAGACCTTTGGAAATGTCAATGTGGCTTATGAAGTGGAAAGCCACTTGAACATGTGACATGTTTTGCGGACTGGCCCTTTAAGAGGCAGACCCTAGAAGTGGACAAACCCTTGAAGAGGTGACAAATTTAGGGAATTATGTCCTTTAAGAGGTTGACCAGGGTTGTGTACAAACCCTCGAAACAACAGCATTTTAAGTGTACTGGCCCTTTAAGAGGTGGACCTGGGAAGCTTACGGACCTTTAAAATTGGCAATACTTTAAGGTGACTGGCCTATGAAAAGGATGACCATGGAAGTGGACAGTCCTTAAAGATGCATTATTGTGTGTGGGTGGCCTTCTAAGAGACAACCCTGGGAATGGACAGACCTTTGGAAATGTCAATGTGGCTTATGAAGTGGAAAGCCACTTGAACATGTGACATGTTTTGCGGACTGGCCCTTTAAGAGGCAGACCCTAGAAGTGGACAAACCCTTGAAGAGGTGACAAATTTAGGGAATTATGTCCTTTAAGAGGTTGACCAGGGTTGTGTACAAACCCTCGAAACAACAGCATTTTAAGTGTACTGGCCCTTTAAGAGGTGGACCCGGGAAGCTTACGGACCTTTAAAATTGGCAATACTTTAAGGTGACTGGCCTATGAAGAGGATGACCATGGAAGTGGACAGTCCTTAAAGATGCATTATTGTGTGTGGGTGGCCTTCTAAGAGACAACCCTGGGAATGGACAGACCTTTGGAAATGTCAATGTGGCTTATGAAGTGGAAAGCCACTTGAACATGTGACATGTTTTGCGGACTGGCCCTTTAAGAGGCAGACCCTAGAAGTGGACAAACCCTTGAAGAGGTGACAAATTTAGGGAATTATGTCCTTTAAGAGGTTGACCAGGGTTGTGTACAAACCCTCCAAACAACAGCATTTTAAGTGTACTGGCCCTTTAAGAGGTGGACCCGGGAAGCTTACGGACCTTTAAAATTGGCAATACTTTAAGGTGACTGGCCTATGAAGAGGATGACCATGGAAGTGGACAGTCCTTAAAGATGCATTATTGTGTGTGGGTGGCCTTCTAAGAGACAACCCTGGGAATGGACAGACCTTTGGAAATGTCAATGTGGCTTATGAAGTGGAAAGCCACTTGAACATGTGACATGTTTTGCGGACTGGCCCTTTAAGAGGCAGACCCTAGAAGTGGACAAACCCTTGAAGAGGTGACAAATTTAGGGAATTATGTCCTTTAAGAGGTTGACCAGGGTTGTGTACAAACCCTCGAAACAACAGCATTTTAAGTGTACTGGCCCTTTAAGAGGTGGACCTGGGAAGCTTACGGACCTTTAAAATTGGCAATACTTTAAGGTGACTGGCCTATGAAGAGGATGACCATGGAAGTGGACAGTCCTTAAAGATGCATTATTGTGTGTGGGTGGCCTTCTAAGAGACAACCCTGGGAATGGACAGACCTTTGGAAATGTCAATGTGGCTTATGAAGTGGAAAGCCACTTGAACATGTGACATGTTTTGCGGACTGGCCCTTTAAGAGGCAGACCCTAGAAGTGGACAAACCCTTGAAGAGGTGACAAATTTAGGGAATTATGTCCTTTAAGAGGTTGACCAGGGTTGTGTACAAACCCTCGAAACAACAGCATTTTAAGTGTACTGGCCCTTTAAGAGGTGGACCTGGGAAGCTTACGGACCTTTAAAATTGGCAATACTTTAAGGAGACTGGCCTATGAAGAGGATGACCATGGAAGTGGACAGTCCTTAAAGATGCATTATTGTGTGTGGGTGGCCTTCTAAGAGACAACCCTGGGAATGGACAGACCTTTGGAAATGTCAATGTGGCTTATGAAGTGGAAATCCACTTGAACATGTGACATGTTTTGATGACTGGCCCTTTAAGAGGCAGACCCTAGATGTGGACAAACCCTTGAAGAGGTGACAAATTTAGGGAATTATGTCCTTTAAGAGGTTGACCAGGGTTGTGTACAAACCCTCGAAACAACAGCATTTTAAGTGTACTGGCCCTTTAAGAGGTGGACCCGGGAAGCTTACGGACCTTTAAAATTGGCAATACTTTAAGGTGACTGGCCTATGAAGAGGATGACCATGGAAGTGGACAGTCCTTAAAGATGCATTATTGTGTGTGGGTGGCCTTCTAAGAGACAACCCTGGGAATGGACAGACCTTTGGAAATGTCAATGTGGCTTATGAATTGGAAAGCCACTTGAACATGTGACATGTTTTGCAGACTGGCCCTTTAAGAGGCAGACCCTAGAAGTGGACAAACCCTTGAAGAGGTGGCAAATTTAGGGAATTATGTCCTTTAAGAGGTTGACCAGGGTTGTGTACAAACCCTCTCAAACAACAGCATTTTAAGTGTACTGGCCCTTTAAGAGGTGGACCCGGGAAGCTTACGGACCTTTAAAATTGGCAATACTTTAAGGTGACTGGCCTATGAAGAGGATGACCATGGAAGTGGACAGTCCTTAAAGATGCATTATTGTGTGTGGGTGGCCTTCTAAGAGACAACCCTGGGAATGGACAGACCTTTGGAAATGTCAATGTGGCTTATGAAGTGGAAAGCCACTTGAACATGTGACATGTTTTGCGGACTGGCCCTTTAAGAGGCAGACCCTAGAAGTGGACAAACCCTTGAAGAGGTGACAAATTTAGGGAATTATGTCCTTTAAGAGGTTGACCAGGGTTGTGTACAAACCCTCGAAACAACAGCATTTTAAGTGTACTGGCCCTTTAAGAGGTGGACCTGGGAAGCTTACGGACCTTTAAAATTGGCAATACTTTAAGGTGACTGGCCTATGAAAAGGATGACCATGGAAGTGGACAGTCCTTAAAGATGCATTATTGTGTGTGGGTGGCCTTCTAAGAGACAACCCTGGGAATGGACAGACCTTTGGAAATGTCAATGTGGCTTATGAAGTGGAAAGCCACTTGAACATGTGACATGTTTTGCGGACTGGCCCTTTAAGAGGCAGACCCTAGAAGTGGACAAACCCTTGAAGAGGTGACAAATTTAGGGAATTATGTCCTTTAAGAGGTTGACCAGGGTTGTGTACAAACCCTCGAAACAACAGCATTTTAAGTGTACTGGCCCTTTAAGAGGTGGACCCGGGAAGCTTACGGACCTTTAAAATTGGCAATACTTTAAGGTGACTGGCCTATGAAGAGGATGACCATGGAAGTGGACAGTCCTTAAAGATGCATTATTGTGTGTGGGTGGCCTTCTAAGAGACAACCCTGGGAATGGACAGACCTTTGGAAATGTCAATGTGGCTTATGAAGTGGAAAGCCACTTGAACATGTGACATGTTTTGCGGACTGGCCCTTTAAGAGGCAGACCCTAGAAGTGGACAAACCCTTGAAGAGGTGACAAATTTAGGGAATTATGTCCTTTAAGAGGTTGACCAGGGTTGTGTACAAACCCTCCAAACAACAGCATTTTAAGTGTACTGGCCCTTTAAGAGGTGGACCCGGGAAGCTTACGGACCTTTAAAATTGGCAATACTTTAAGGTGACTGGCCTATGAAGAGGATGACCATGGAAGTGGACAGTCCTTAAAGATGCATTATTGTGTGTGGGTGGCCTTCTAAGAGACAACCCTGGGAATGGACAGACCTTTGGAAATGTCAATGTGGCTTATGAAGTGGAAAGCCACTTGAACATGTGACATGTTTTGCGGACTGGCCCTTTAAGAGGCAGACCCTAGAAGTGGACAAACCCTTGAAGAGGTGACAAATTTAGGGAATTATGTCCTTTAAGAGGTTGACCAGGGTTGTGTACAAACCCTCGAAACAACAGCATTTTAAGTGTACTGGCCCTTTAAGAGGTGGACCTGGGAAGCTTACGGACCTTTAAAATTGGCAATACTTTAAGGTGACTGGCCTATGAAGAGGATGACCATGGAAGTGGACAGTCCTTAAAGATGCATTATTGTGTGTGGGTGGCCTTCTAAGAGACAACCCTGGGAATGGACAGACCTTTGGAAATGTCAATGTGGCTTATGAAGTGGAAAGCCACTTGAACATGTGACATGTTTTGCGGACTGGCCCTTTAAGAGGCAGACCCTAGAAGTGGACAAACCCTTGAAGAGGTGACAAATTTAGGGAATTATGTCCTTTAAGAGGTTGACCAGGGTTGTGTACAAACCCTCGAAACAACAGCATTTTAAGTGTACTGGCCCTTTAAGAGGTGGACCTGGGAAGCTTACGGACCTTTAAAATTGGCAATACTTTAAGGTGACTGGCCTATGAAGAGGATGACCATGGAAGTGGACAGTCCTTAAAGATGCATTATTGTGTGTGGGTGGCCTTCTAAGAGACAACCCTGGGAATGGACAGACCTTTGGAAATGTCAATGTGGCTTATGAAGTGGAAAGCCACTTGAACATGTGACATGTTTTGCGGACTGGCCCTTTAAGAGGCAGACCCTAGAAGTGGACAAACCCTTGAAGAGGTGACAAATTTAGGGAATTATGTCCTTTAAGAGGTTGACCAGGGTTGTGTACAAACCCTCGAAACAACAGCATTTTAAGTGTACTGGCCCTTTAAGAGGTGGACCCGGGAAGCTTACGGACCTTTAAAATTGGCAATACTTTAAGGTGACTGGCCTATGAAGAGGATGACCATGGAAGTGGACAGTCCTTAAAGATGCATTATTGTGTGTGGGTGGCCTTCTAAGAGACAACCCTGGGAATGGACAGACCTTTGGAAATGTCAATGTGGCTTATGAAGTGGAAAGCCACTTGAACATGTGACATGTTTTGCGGACTGGCCCTTTAAGAGGCAGACCCTAGAAGTGGACAAACCCTTGAAGAGGTGACAAATTTAGGGAATTATGTCCTTTAAGAGGTTGACCAGGGTTGTGTACAAACCCTCGAAACAACAGCATTTTAAGTGTACTGGCCCTTTAAGAGGTGGACCCGGGAAGCTTACGGACCTTTAAAATTGGCAATACTTTAAGGTGACTGGCCTATGAAGAGGATGACCATGGAAGTGGACAGTCCTTAAAGATGCATTATTGTGTGTGGGTGGCCTTCTAAGAGACAACCCTGGGAATGGACAGACCTTTGGAAATGTCAATGTGGCTTATGAAGTGGAAAGCCACTTGAACATGTGACATGTTTTGCGGACTGGCCCTTTAAGAGGCAGACCCTAGAAGTGGACAAACCCTTGAAGAGGTGACAAATTTAGGGAATTATGTCCTTTAAGAGGTTGACCAGGGTTGTGTACAAACCCTCGAAACAACAGCATTTTAAGTGTACTGGCCCTTTAAGAGGTGGACCTGGGAAGCTTACGGACCTTTAAAATTGGCAATACTTTAAGGTGACTGGCCTATGAAGAGGATGACCATGGAAGTGGACAGTCCTTAAAGATGCATTATTGTGTGTGGGTGGCCTTCTAAGAGACAACCCTGGGAATGGACAGACCTTTGGAAATGTCAATGTGGCTTATGAAGTGGAAAGCCACTTGAACATGTGACATGTTTTGCGGACTGGCCCTTTAAGAGGCAGACCCTAGAAGTGGACAAACCCTTGAAGAGGTGACAAAATTAGGGAATTATGTCCTTTAAGAGGTTGACCAGGGTTGTGTACAAACCCTCGAAACAACAGCATTTTAAGTGTACTGGCCCTTTAAGAGGTGGACCTGGGAAGCTTACGGACCTTTAAAATTGGCAATACTTTAAGGTGACTGGCCTATGAAGAGGATGACCATGGAAGTGGACAGTCCTTAAAGATGCATTATTGTGTGTGGGTGGCCTTCTAAGAGACAACCCTGGGAATGGACAGACCTTTGGAAATGTCAATGTGGCTTATGAAGTGGAAATCCACTTGAACATGTGACATGTTTTGCGGACTGGCCATTTAAGAGGCAGACCCTAGATGTGGACAAACCCTTGAAGAGGTGACAAATTTAGGGAATTATGTCCTTTAAGAGGTTGACCAGGGTTGTGTACAAACCCTCGAAACAACAGCATTTTAAGTGTACTGGCCCTTTAAGAGGTGGACCTGGGAAGCTTACGGACCTTTAAAATTGGCAATACTTTAAGGTGACTGGCCTATGAAGAGGATGACCATGGAAGTGGACAGTCCTTAAAGATGCATTATTGTGTGTGGGTGGCCTTCTAAGAGACAACCCTGGGAATGGACAGACCTTTGGAAATGTCAATGTGGCTTATGAAGTGGAAAGCCACTTGAACATGCGACATGTTTTGCGGACTGGCCCTTTAAGAGGCAGACCCTAGAAGTGGACAAACCCTTGAAGAGGTGACAAATTTAGGGAATTATGTCCTTTAAGAGGTTGACCAGGGTTGTGTACAAACCCTCGAAACAACAGCATTTTAAGTGTACTGGCCCTTTAAGAGGTGGACCTGGGAAGCTTACGGACCTTTAAAATTGGCAATACTTTAAGGTGACTGGCCTATGAAGAGGATGACCATGGAAGTGGACAGTCCTTAAAGATGCATTATTGTGTGTGGGTGGCCTTCTAAGAGACAACCCTGGGAATGGACAGACCTTTGGAAATGTCAATGTGGCTTATGAAGTGGAAAGCCACTTGAACATGTGACATGTTTTGCGGACTGGCCCTTTAAGAGGCAGACCCTAGAAGTGGACAAACCCTTGAAGAGGTGACAAATTTAGGGAATTATGTCCTTTAAGAGGTTGACCAGGGTTGTGTACAAACCCTCGAAACAACAGCATTTTAAGTGTACTGGCCCTTTAAGAGGTGGACCTGGGAAGCTTACGGACCTTTAAAATTGGCAATACT
This sequence comes from Eleutherodactylus coqui, assembly GCF_035609145.1. Taxonomy (NCBI): domain Eukaryota; kingdom Metazoa; phylum Chordata; class Amphibia; order Anura; family Eleutherodactylidae; genus Eleutherodactylus; species Eleutherodactylus coqui. Next base: position 13,407 of record NW_027101886.1, on the reverse strand, counting down.
TTAAGGAGACTGGCCTATGAAGAGGATGACCATGGAAGTGGACAGTCCTTAAAGATGCATTATTGTGTGTGGGTGGCCTTCTAAGAGACAACCCTGGGAATGGACAGACCTTTGGAAATGTCAATGTGGCTTATGAAGTGGAAATCCACTTGAACATGTGACATGTTTTGATGACTGGCCCTTTAAGAGGCAGACCCTAGATGTGGACAAACCCTTGAAGAGGTGACAAATTTAGGGAATTATGTCCTTTAAGAGGTTGACCAGGGTTGTGTACAAACCCTCGAAACAACAGCATTTTAAGTGTACTGGCCCTTTAAGAGGTGGACCCGGGAAGCTTACGGACCTTTAAAATTGGCAATACTTTAAGGTGACTGGCCTATGAAGAGGATGACCATGGAAGTGGACAGTCCTTAAAGATGCATTATTGTGTGTGGGTGGCCTTCTAAGAGACAACCCTGGGAATGGACAGACCTTTGGAAATGTCAATGTGGCTTATGAATTGGAAAGCCACTTGAACATGTGACATGTTTTGCAGACTGGCCCTTTAAGAGGCAGACCCTAGAAGTGGACAAACCCTTGAAGAGGTGGCAAATTTAGGGAATTATGTCCTTTAAGAGGTTGACCAGGGTTGTGTACAAACACTCTCAAACAACAGCATTTTAAGTGTACTGGCCCTTTAAGAGGTGGACCCGGGAAGCTTACGGACCTTTAAAATTGGCAATACTTTAAGGTGACTGGCCTATGAAGAGGATGACCATGGAAGTGGACAGTCCTTAAAGATGCATTATTGTGTGTGGGTGGCCTTCTAAGAGACAACCCTGGGAATGGACAGACCTTTGGAAATGTCAATGTGGCTTATGAAGTGGAAAGCCACTTGAACATGTGACATGTTTTGCGGACTGGCCCTTTAAGAGGCAGACCCTAGAAGTGGACAAACCCTTGAAGAGGTGACAAATTTAGGGAATTATGTCCTTTAAGAGGTTGACCAGGGTTGTGTACAAACCCTCGAAACAACAGCATTTTAAGTGTACTGGCCCTTTAAGAGGTGGACCTGGGAAGCTTACGGACCTTTAAAATTGGCAATACTTTAAGGTGACTGGCCTATGAAAAGGATGACCATGGAAGTGGACAGTCCTTAAAGATGCATTATTGTGTGTGGGTGGCCTTCTAAGAGACAACCCTGGGAATGGACAGACCTTTGGAAATGTCAATGTGGCTTATGAAGTGGAAAGCCACTTGAACATGTGACATGTTTTGCGGACTGGCCCTTTAAGAGGCAGACCCTAGAAGTGGACAAACCCTTGAAGAGGTGACAAATTTAGGGAATTATGTCCTTTAAGAGGTTGACCAGGGTTGTGTACAAACCCTCGAAACAACAGCATTTTAAGTGTACTGGCCCTTTAAGAGGTGGACCCGGGAAGCTTACGGACCTTTAAAATTGGCAATACTTTAAGGTGACTGGCCTATGAAGAGGATGACCATGGAAGTGGACAGTCCTTAAAGATGCATTATTGTGTGTGGGTGGCCTTCTAAGAGACAACCCTGGGAATGGACAGACCTTTGGAAATGTCAATGTGGCTTATGAAGTGGAAAGCCACTTGAACATGTGACATGTTTTGCGGACTGGCCCTTTAAGAGGCAGACCCTAGAAGTGGACAAACCCTTGAAGAGGTGACAAATTTAGGGAATTATGTCCTTTAAGAGGTTGACCAGGGTTGTGTACAAACCCTCCAAACAACAGCATTTTAAGTGTACTGGCCCTTTAAGAGGTGGACCCGGGAAGCTTACGGACCTTTAAAATTGGCAATACTTTAAGGTGACTGGCCTATGAAGAGGATGACCATGGAAGTGGACAGTCCTTAAAGATGCATTATTGTGTGTGGGTGGCCTTCTAAGAGACAACCCTGGGAATGGACAGACCTTTGGAAATGTCAATGTGGCTTATGAAGTGGAAAGCCACTTGAACATGTGACATGTTTTGCGGACTGGCCCTTTAAGAGGCAGACCCTAGAAGTGGACAAACCCTTGAAGAGGTGACAAATTTAGGGAATTATGTCCTTTAAGAGGTTGACCAGGGTTGTGTACAAACCCTCGAAACAACAGCATTTTAAGTGTACTGGCCCTTTAAGAGGTGGACCTGGGAAGCTTACGGACCTTTAAAATTGGCAATACTTTAAGGTGACTGGCCTATGAAGAGGATGACCATGGAAGTGGACAGTCCTTAAAGATGCATTATTGTGTGTGGGTGGCCTTCTAAGAGACAACCCTGGGAATGGACAGACCTTTGGAAATGTCAATGTGGCTTATGAAGTGGAAAGCCACTTGAACATGTGACATGTTTTGCGGACTGGCCCTTTAAGAGGCAGACCCTAGAAGTGGACAAACCCTTGAAGAGGTGACAAATTTAGGGAATTATGTCCTTTAAGAGGTTGACCAGGGTTGTGTACAAACCCTCGAAACAACAGCATTTTAAGTGTACTGGCCCTTTAAGAGGTGGACCCGGGAAGCTTACGGACCTTTAAAATTGGCAATACTTTAAGGTGACTGGCCTATGAAGAGGATGACCATGGAAGTGGACAGTCCTTAAAGATGCATTATTGTGTGTGGGTGGCCTTCTAAGAGACAACCCTGGGAATGGACAGACCTTTGGAAATGTCAATGTGGCTTATGAAGTGGAAAGCCACTTGAACATGTGACATGTTTTGCGGACTGGCCCTTTAAGAGGCAGACCCTAGAAGTGGACAAACCCTTGAAGAGGTGACAAATTTAGGGAATTATGTCCTTTAAGAGGTTGACCAGGGTTGTGTACAAACCCTCGAAACAACAGCATTTTAAGTGTACTGGCCCTTTAAGAGGTGGACCTGGGAAGCTTACGGACCTTTAAAATTGGCAATACTTTAAGGTGACTGGCCTATGAAGAGGATGACCATGGAAGTGGACAGTCCTTAAAGATGCATTATTGTGTGTGGGTGGCCTTCTAAGAGACAACCCTGGGAATGGACAGACCTTTGGAAATGTCAATGTGGCTTATGAAGTGGAAAGCCACTTGAACATGTGACATGTTTTGCGGACTGGCCCTTTAAGAGGCAGACCCTAGAAGTGGACAAACCCTTGAAGAGGTGACAAATTTAGGGAATTATGTCCTTTAAGAGGTTGACCAGGGTTGTGTACAAACCCTCGAAACAACAGCATTTTAAGTGTACTGGCCCTTTAAGAGGTGGACCCGGGAAGCTTACGGACCTTTAAAATTGGCAATACTTTAAGGTGACTGGCCTATGAAGAGGATGACCATGGAAGTGGACAGTCCTTAAAGATGCATTATTGTGTGTGGGTGGCCTTCTAAGAGACAACCCTGGGAATGGACAGACCTTTGGAAATGTCAATGTGGCTTATGAAGTGGAAAGCCACTTGAACATGTGACATGTTTTGCGGACTGGCCCTTTAAGAGGCAGACCCTAGAAGTGGACAAACCCTTGAAGAGGTGACAAATTTAGGGAATTATGTCCTTTAAGAGGTTGACCAGGGTTGTGTACAAACCCTCGAAACAACAGCATTTTAAGTGTACTGGCCCTTTAAGAGGTGGACCTGGGAAGCTTACGGACCTTTAAAATTGGCAATACTTTAAGGTGACTGGCCTATGAAGAGGATGACCATGGAAGTGGACAGTCCTTAAAGATGCATTATTGTGTGTGGGTGGCCTTCTAAGAGACAACCCTGGGAATGGACAGACCTTTGGAAATGTCAATGTGGCTTATGAAGTGGAAAGCCACTTGAACATGTGACATGTTTTGCGGACTGGCCCTTTAAGAGGCAGACCCTAGAAGTGGACAAACCCTTGAAGAGGTGACAAATTTAGGGAATTATGTCCTTTAAGAGGTTGACCAGGGTTGTGTACAAACCCTCGAAACAACAGCATTTTAAGTGTACTGGCCCTTTAAGAGGTGGACCTGGGAAGCTTACGGACCTTTAAAATTGGCAATACTTTAAGGTGACTGGCCTATGAAGAGGATGACCATGGAAGTGGACAGTCCTTAAAGATGCATTATTGTGTGTGGGTGGCCTTCTAAGAGACAACCCTGGGAATGGACAGACCTTTGGAAATGTCAATGTGGCTTATGAAGTGGAAATCCACTTGAACATGTGACATGTTTTGATGACTGGCCCTTTAAGAGGCAGACCCTAGATGTGGACAAACCCTTGAAGAGGTGACAAATTTAGGGAATTATGTCCTTTAAGAGGTTGACCAGGGTTGTGTACAAACCCTCGAAACAACAGCATTTTAAGTGTACTGGCCCTTTAAGAGGTGGACCTGGGAAGCTTACGGACCTTTAAAATTGGCAATACTTTAAGGTGACTGGCCTATGAAGAGGATGACCATGGAAGTGGACAGTCCTTAAAGATGCATTATTGTGTGTGGGTGGCCTTCTAAGAGACAACCCTGGGAATGGACAGACCTTTGGAAATGTCAATGTGGCTTATGAATTGGAAAGCCACTTGAACATGTGACATGTTTTGCAGACTGGCCCTTTAAGAGGCAGACCCTAGAAGTGGACAAACCCTTGAAGAGGTGGCAAATTTAGGGAATTATGTCCTTTAAGAGGTTGACCAGGGTTGTGTACAAACCCTCGAAACAACAGCATTTTAAGTGTACTGGCCCTTTAAGAGGTGGACCTGGGAAGCTTACGGACCTTTAAAATTGGCAATACTTTAAGGTGACTGGCCTATGAAGAGGATGACCATGGAAGTGGACAGTCCTTAAAGATGCATTATTGTGTGTGGGTGGCCTTCTAAGAGACAACCCTGGGAATGGACAGACCTTTGGAAATGTCAATGTGGCTTATGAAGTGGAAAGCCACTTGAACATGTGACATGTTTTGCGGACTGGCCCTTTAAGAGGCAGACCCTAGAAGTGGACAAACCCTTGAAGAGGTGACAAATTTAGGGAATTATGTCCTTTAAGAGGTTGACCAGGGTTGTGTACAAACCCTCGAAACAACAGCATTTTAAGTGTACTGGCCCTTTAAGAGGTGGACCTGGGAAGCTTACGGACCTTTAAAATTGGCAATACTTTAAGGTGACTGGCCTATGAAAAGGATGACCATGGAAGTGGACAGTCCTTAAAGATGCATTATTGTGTGTGGGTGGCCTTCTAAGAGACAACCCTGGGAATGGACAGACCTTTGGAAATGTCAATGTGGCTTATGAAGTGGAAAGCCACTTGAACATGTGACATGTTTTGCGGACTGGCCCTTTAAGAGGCAGACCCTAGAAATGGACAAACCCTTGAAGAGGTGACAAATTTAGGGAATTATGTCCTTTAAGAGGTTGACCAGGGTTGTGTACAAACCCTCGAAACAACAGCATTTTAAGTGTACTGGCCCTTTAAGAGGTGGACCTGGGAAGCTTACGGACCTTTAAAATTGGCAATACTTTAAGGTGACTGGCCTATGAAGAGGATGACCATGGAAGTGGACAGTCCTTAAAGATGCATTATTGTGTGTGGGTGGCCTTCTAAGAGACAACCCTGGGAATGGACAGACCTTTGGAAATGTCAATGTGGCTTATGAAGTGGAAAGCCACTTGAACATGTGACATGTTTTGCGGACTGGCCCTTTAAGAGGCAGACCCTAGAAGTGGACAAACCCTTGAAGAGGTGACAAATTTAGGGAATTATGTCCTTTAAGAGGTTGACCAGGGTTGTGTACAAACCCTCGAAACAACAGCATTTTAAGTGTACTGGCCCTTTAAGAGGTGGACCCGGGAAGCTTACGGACCTTTAAAATTGGCAATACTTTAAGGTGACTGGCCTATGAAGAGGATGACCATGGAAGTGGACAGTCCTTAAAGATGCATTATTGTGTGTGGGTGGCCTTCTAAGAGACAACCCTGGGAATGGACAGACCTTTGGAAATGTCAATGTGGCTTATGAAGTGGAAAGCCACTTGAACATGTGACATGTTTTGCGGACTGGCCCTTTAAGAGGCAGACCCTAGAAGTGGACAAACCCTTGAAGAGGTGACAAATTTAGGGAATTATGTCCTTTAAGAGGTTGACCAGGGTTGTGTACAAACCCTCGAAACAACAGCATTTTAAGTGTACTGGCCCTTTAAGAGGTGGACCTGGGAAGCTTACGGACCTTTAAAATTGGCAATACTTTAAGGTGACTGGCCTATGAAGAGGATGACCATGGAAGTGGACAGTCCTTAAAGATGCATTATTGTGTGTGGGTGGCCTTCTAAGAGACAACCCTGGGAATGGACAGACCTTTGGAAATGTCAATGTGGCTTATGAAGTGGAAAGCCACTTGAACATGTGACATGTTTTGCGGACTGGCCCTTTAAGAGGCAGACCCTAGAAGTGGACAAACCCTTGAAGAGGTGACAAATTTAGGGAATTATGTCCTTTAAGAGGTTGACCAGGGTTGTGTACAAACCCTCGAAACAACAGCATTTTAAGTGTACTGGCCCTTTAAGAGGTGGACCCGGGAAGCTTACGGACCTTTAAAATTGGCAATACTTTAAGGTGACTGGCCTATGAAGAGGATGACCATGGAAGTGGACAGTCCTTAAAGATGCATTATTGTGTGTGGGTGGCCTTCTAAGAGACAACCCTGGGAATGGACAGACCTTTGGAAATGTCAATGTGGCTTATGAAGTGGAAAGCCACTTGAACATGTGACATGTTTTGCGGACTGGCCCTTTAAGAGGCAGACCCTAGAAGTGGACAAACCCTTGAAGAGGTGACAAATTTAGGGAATTATGTCCTTTAAGAGGTTGACCAGGGTTGTGTACAAACCCTCGAAACAACAGCATTTTAAGTGTACTGGCCCTTTAAGAGGTGGACCTGGGAAGCTTACGGACCTTTAAAATTGGCAATACTTTAAGGTGACTGGCCTATGAAGAGGATGACCATGGAAGTGGACAGTCCTTAAAGATGCATTATTGTGTGTGGGTGGCCTTCTAAGAGACAACCCTGGGAATGGACAGACCTTTGGAAATGTCAATGTGGCTTATGAAGTGGAAAGCCACTTGAACATGTGACATGTTTTGCGGACTGGCCCTTTAAGAGGCAGACCCTAGAAGTGGACAAACCCTTGAAGAGGTGACAAATTTAGGGAATTATGTCCTTTAAGAGGTTGACCAGGGTTGTGTACAAACCCTCGAAACAACAGCATTTTAAGTGTACTGGCCCTTTAAGAGGTGGACCTGGGAAGCTTACGGACCTTTAAAATTGGCAATACTTTAAGGTGACTGGCCTATGAAGAGGATGACCATGGAAGTGGACAGTCCTTAAAGATGCATTATTGTGTGTGGGTGGCCTTCTAAGAGACAACCCTGGGAATGGACAGACCTTTGGAAATGTCAATGTGGCTTATGAAGTGGAAATCCACTTGAACATGTGACATGTTTTGATGACTGGCCCTTTAAGAGGCAGACCCTAGATGTGGACAAACCCTTGAAGAGGTGACAAATTTAGGGAATTATGTCCTTTAAGAGGTTGACCAGGGTTGTGTACAAACCCTCGAAACAACAGCATTTTAAGTGTACTGGCCCTTTAAGAGGTGGACCTGGGAAGCTTACGGACCTTTAAAATTGGCAATACTTTAAGGTGACTGGCCTATGAAGAGGATGACCATGGAAGTGGACAGTCCTTAAAGATGCATTATTGTGTGTGGGTGGCCTTCTAAGAGACAACCCTGGGAATGGACAGACCTTTGGAAATGTCAATGTGGCTTATGAATTGGAAAGCCACTTGAACATGTGACATGTTTTGCAGACTGGCCCTTTAAGAGGCAGACCCTAGAAGTGGACAAACCCTTGAAGAGGTGGCAAATTTAGGGAATTATGTCCTTTAAGAGGTTGACCAGGGTTGTGTACAAACCCTCGAAACAACAGCATTTTAAGTGTACTGGCCCTTTAAGAGGTGGACCTGGGAAGCTTACGGACCTTTAAAATTGGCAATACTTTAAGGTGACTGGCCTATGAAGAGGATGACCATGGAAGTGGACAGTCCTTAAAGATGCATTATTGTGTGTGGGTGGCCTTCTAAGAGACAACCCTGGGAATGGACAGACCTTTGGAAATGTCAATGTGGCTTATGAAGTGGAAAGCCACTTGAACATGTGACATGTTTTGCGGACTGGCCCTTTAAGAGGCAGACCCTAGAAGTGGACAAACCCTTGAAGAGGTGACAAATTTAGGGAATTATGTCCTTTAAGAGGTTGACCAGGGTTGTGTACAAACCCTCGAAACAACAGCATTTTAAGTGTACTGGCCCTTTAAGAGGTGGACCTGGGAAGCTTACGGACCTTTAAAATTGGCAATACTTTAAGGTGACTGGCCTATGAAAAGGATGACCATGGAAGTGGACAGTCCTTAAAGATGCATTATTGTGTGTGGGTGGCCTTCTAAGAGACAACCCTGGGAATGGACAGACCTTTGGAAATGTCAATGTGGCTTATGAAGTGGAAAGCCACTTGAACATGTGACATGTTTTGCGGACTGGCCCTTTAAGAGGCAGACCCTAGAAATGGACAAACCCTTGAAGAGGTGACAAATTTAGGGAATTATGTCCTTTAAGAGGTTGACCAGGGTTGTGTACAAACCCTCGAAACAACAGCATTTTAAGTGTACTGGCCCTTTAAGAGGTGGACCTGGGAAGCTTACGGACCTTTAAAATTGGCAATACTTTAAGGTGACTGGCCTATGAAGAGGATGACCATGGAAGTGGACAGTCCTTAAAGATGCATTATTGTGTGTGGGTGGCCTTCTAAGAGACAACCCTGGGAATGGACAGACCTTTGGAAATGTCAATGTGGCTTATGAAGTGGAAAGCCACTTGAACATGTGACATGTTTTGCGGACTGGCCCTTTAAGAGGCAGACCCTAGAAGTGGACAAACCCTTGAAGAGGTGACAAATTTAGGGAATTATGTCCTTTAAGAGGTTGACCAGGGTTGTGTACAAACCCTCGAAACAACAGCATTTTAAGTGTACTGGCCCTTTAAGAGGTGGACCTGGGAAGCTTACGGACCTTTAAAATTGGCAATACTTTAAGGTGACTGGCCTATGAAGAGGATGACCATGGAAGTGGACAGTCCTTAAAGATGCATTATTGTGTGTGGGTGGCCTTCTAAGAGACAACCCTGGGAATGGACAGACCTTTGGAAATGTCAATGTGGCTTATGAAGTGGAAATCCACTTGAACATGTGACATGTTTTGATGACTGGCCCTTTAAGAGGCAGACCCTAGATGTGGACAAACCCTTGAAGAGGTGACAAATTTAGGGAATTATGTCCTTTAAGAGGTTGACCAGGGTTGTGTACAAACCCTCGAAACAACAGCATTTTAAGTGTACTGGCCCTTTAAGAGGTGGACCTGGGAAGCTTACGGACCTTTAAAATTGGCAATACTTTAAGGTGACTGGCCTATGAAGAGGATGACCATGGAAGTGGACAGTCCTTAAAGATGCATTATTGTGTGTGGGTGGCCTTCTAAGAGACAACCCTGGGAATGGACAGACCTTTGGAAATGTCAATGTGGCTTATGAAGTGGAAAGCCACTTGAACATGTGACATGTTTTGCAGACTGGCCCTTTAAGAGGCAGAGCCTAGAAGTGGACAAACCCTTGAAGAGGTGGCAAATTTAGGGAATTATGTCCTTTAAGAGGTTGACCAGGGTTGTGTACAAACCCTCGAAACAACAGCATTTTAAGTGTACTGGCCCTTTAAGAGGTGGACCTGGGAAGCTTACGGACCTTTAAAATTGGCAATACTTTAAGGTGACTGGCCTATGAAGAGGATGACCATGGAAGTGGACAGTCCTTAAAGATGCATTATTGTGTGTGGGTGGCCTTCTAAGAGACAACCCTGGGAATGGACAGACCTTTGGAAATGTCAATGTGGCTTATGAAGTGGAAAGCCACTTGAACATGTGACATGTTTTGCGGACTGGCCCTTTAAGAGGCAGACCCTAGAAGTGGACAAACCCTTGAAGAGGTGACAAATTTAGGGAATTATGTCCTTTAAGAGGTTGACCAGGGTTGTGTACAAACCCTCGAAACAACAGCATTTTAAGTGTACTGGCCCTTTAAGAGGTGGACCCGGGAAGCTTACGGACCTTTAAAATTGGCAATACTTTAAGGTGACTGGCCTATGAAGAGGATGACCATGGAAGTGGACAGTCCTTAAAGATGCATTATTGTGTGTGGGTGGCCTTCTAAGAGACAACCCTGGGAATGGACAGACCTTTGGAAATGTCAATGTGGCTTATGAAGTGGAAAGCCACTTGAACATGTGACATGTTTTGCGGACTGGCCCTTTAAGAGGCAGACCCTAGAAGTGGACAAACCCTTGAAGAGGTGACAAATTTAGGGAATTATGTCCTTTAAGAGGTTGACCAGGGTTGTGTACAAACCCTCGAAACAACAGCATTTTAAGTGTACTGGCCCTTTAAGAGGTGGACCTGGGAAGCTTACGGACCTTTAAAATTGGCAATACTTTAAGGTGACTGGCCTATGAAGAGGATGACCATGGAAGTGGACAGTCCTTAAAGATGCATTATTGTGTGTGGGTGGCCTTCTAAGAGACAACCCTGGGAATGGACAGACCTTTGGAAATGTCAATGTGGCTTATGAAGTGGAAAGCCACTTGAACATGTGACATGTTTTGCGGACTGGCCCTTTAAGAGGCAGACCCTAGAAGTGGACAAACCCTTGAAGAGGTGACAAATTTAGGGAATTATGTCCTTTAAGAGGTTGACCAGGGTTGTGTACAAACCCTCGAAACAACAGCATTTTAAGTGTACTGGCCCTTTAAGAGGTGGACCTGGGAAGCTTACGGACCTTTAAAATTGGCAATACTTTAAGGTGACTGGCCTATGAAGAGGATGACCATGGAAGTGGACAGTCCTTAAAGATGCATTATTGTGTGTGGGTGGCCTTCTAAGAGACAACCCTGGAATGGACAGACCTTTGGAAATGTCAATGTGGCTTATGAAGTGGAAAGCCACTTGAACATGTGACATGTTTTGCGGACTGGCCCTTTAAGAGGCAGACCCTAGAAGTGGACAAACCCTTGAAGAGGTGACAAATTTAGGGAATTATGTCCTTTAAGAGGTTGACCAGGGTTGTGTACAAACCCTCGAAACAACAGCATTTTAAGTGTACTGGCCCTTTAAGAGGTGGACCTGGGAAGCTTACGGACCTTTAAAATTGGCAATACTTTAAGGTGACTGGCCTATGAAGAGGATGACCATGGAAGTGGACAGTCCTTAAAGATGCATTATTGTGTGTGGGTGGCCTTCTAAGAGACAACCCTGGGAATGGACAGACCTTTGGAAATGTCAATGTGGCTTATGAAGTGGAAAGCCACTTGAACATGTGACATGTTTTGCGGACTGGCCCTTTAAGAGGCAGACCCTAGAAGTGGACAAACCCTTGAAGAGGTGACAAATTTAGGGAATTATGTCCTTTAAGAGGTTGACCAGGGTTGTGTACAAACCCTCGAAACAACAGCATTTTAAGTGTACTGGCCCTTTAAGAGGTGGACCTGGGAAGCTTACGGACCTTTAAAATTGGCAATACTTTAAGGTGACTGGCCTATGAAGAGGATGACCATGGAAGTGGACAGTCCTTAAAGATGCATTATTGTGTGTGGGTGGCCTTCTAAGAGACAACCCTGGGAATGGACAGACCTTTGGAAATGTCAATGTGGCTTATGAAGTGGAAATCCACTTGAACATGTGACATGTTTTGATGACTGGCCCTTTAAGAGGCAGACCCTAGATGTGGACAAACCCTTGAAGAGGTGACAAATTTAGGGAATTATGTCCTTTAAGAGGTTGACCAGGGTTGTGTACAAACCCTCGAAACAACAGCATTTTAAGTGTACTGGCCCTTTAAGAGGTGGACCTGGGAAGCTTACGGACCTTTAAAATTGGCAATACTTTAAGGTGACTGGCCTATGAAGAGGATGACCATGGAAGTGGACAGTCCTTAAAGATGCATTATTGTGTGTGGGTGGCCTTCTAAGAGACAACCCTGGGAATGGACAGACCTTTGGAAATGTCAATGTGGCTTATGAATTGGAAAGCCACTTGAACATGTGACATGTTTTGCAGACTGGCCCTTTAAGAGGCAGACCCTAGAAGTGGACAAACCCTTGAAGAGGTGGCAAATTTAGGGAATTATGTCCTTTAAGAGGTTGACCAGGGTTGTGTACAAACCCTCGAAACAACAGCATTTTAAGTGTACTGGCCCTTTAAGAGGTGGACCTGGGAAGCTTACGGACCTTTAAAATTGGCAATACTTTAAGGTGACTGGCCTATGAAGAGGATGACCATGGAAGTGGACAGTCCTTAAAGATGCATTATTGTGTGTGGGTGGCCTTCTAAGAGACAACCCTGGGAATGGACAGACCTTTGGAAATGTCAATGTGGCTTATGAAGTGGAAAGCCACTTGAACATGTGACATGTTTTGCGGACTGGCCCTTTAAGAGGCAGACCCTAGAAGTGGACAAACCCTTGAAGAGGTGACAAATTTAGGGAATTATGTCCTTTAAGAGGTTGACCAGGGTTGTGTACAAACCCTCGAAACAACAGCATTTTAAGTGTACTGGCCCTTTAAGAGGTGGACCTGGGAAGCTTACGGACCTTTAAAATTGGCAATACTTTAAGGTGACTGGCCTATGAAAAGGATGACCATGGAAGTGGACAGTCCTTAAAGATGCATTATTGTGTGTGGGTGGCCTTCTAAGAGACAACCCTGGGAATGGACAGACCTTTGGAAATGTCAATGTGGCTTATGAAGTGGAAAGCCACTTGAACATGTGACATGTTTTGCGGACTGGCCCTTTAAGAGGCAGACCCTAGAAATGGACAAACCCTTGAAGAGGTGACAAATTTAGGGAATTATGTCCTTTAAGAGGTTGACCAGGGTTGTGTACAAACCCTCGAAACAACAGCATTTTAAGTGTACTGGCCCTTTAAGAGGTGGACCTGGGAAGCTTACGGACCTTTAAAATTGGCAATACTTTAAGGTGACTGGCCTATGAAGAGGATGACCATGGAAGTGGACAGTCCTTAAAGATGCATTATTGTGTGTGGGTGGCCTTCTAAGAGACAACCCTGGGAATGGACAGACCTTTGGAAATGTCAATGTGGCTTATGAAGTGGAAAGCCACTTGAACATGTGACATGTTTTGCGGACTGGCCCTTTAAGAGGCAGACCCTAGAAGTGGACAAACCCTTGAAGAGGTGACAAATTTAGGGAATTATGTCCTTTAAGAGGTTGACCAGGGTTGTGTACAAACCCTCGAAACAACAGCATTTTAAGTGTACTGGCCCTTTAAGAGGTGGACCTGGGAAGCTTACGGACCTTTAAAATTGGCAATACTTTAAGGTGACTGA